>NC_036858.1:14490792-14510054 GCF_002910315.2 Salvelinus sp. IW2-2015
GTGGGGGGGAGTGGGGGGGGGGGGGTGGTATGTCTATCTTTAGCCGTTGAGGTGAGAGGAGGGATTGATGCAGACTGGCTGTGAAAAGATCAAACCAGAGTCAAGTTCAGTAGGCAGAATACAGGAGAAAGGGTTTTAAAACGGAAGAGATTCAACCTGAACCCATTTGAGAATTGTATTTTTTTTGTTTTCCAGTAGTGATGGGGGGGGGAAATTGATAGTTATTTAAGTCGGGATATTATTTTGGAAGATATACCGTATCGTTTTGACAATATCACAATATTATTATTTTAGTTGGCTGTACATGCCCCAAAAAATCCAGTATTTTTCCTTCACAGCTTTTTCTCCATCTTCTTTTTAAAAAGAGAGCCAATTTCTTTTTGGCACTTTTATTTCCATGACTGATCAAAACGTGTTTTCTCGTGGCTCTCTCTTGTCCTGCTGCAGCAGACGTATGGTGAGCAATGTGTATGGAACGTCGAACCGCAATAAAATCCCAGTATTGAATCGCAAAACATATAGAATTGTGAGAATCGCGATACATCTCGTATCGCCACCAAAGTATCGTCATAATATCGTATCCTCTGCCATTGGGGGTTAGTATGTGTCTCTCTGTTTTGGGGGAGAGATGGGGAGGCAGATGGGTAACGCTGCAGAGACAGCTCTCGTGTATTTTAAATCCCTTCTCTGTTTCTAGTCTTTTTTAATTGACGGGTTATATATATATTTTTTGTTGTTATTTCACAAAAATGTTTTGGATGAACCTCTTTTTAAGGGCTGTATGTTAATGCCGAATATCTGACAAGTACATATCTGATGCTCTATCTGTCTCTCATTTCCCTCTGTCTCTGTTTTTCAGCCCCGTACCCCATTTCTTCCTTGTGCCATCTGGCCAGGCGATCTGCTTGTTGGAGGTCATGGTGGTCTGGCCATCCGCAATGACACATGTGGCTCTCTGTGTTTGTCTCTCGCTCTCTCTCTTTCTTCTACTTTCTCTCTCTCTCCTCTCTCACTCTCTTTCAAGTTCAACGTACCATTCTCTCTTTCTCTCTCCCCATCTCTCTCTCTCTCTCTTTCCCCTCTCTCTATCTCTCTCTCTTTCTCTCTCTCTCTCAATTTCAACACACACCTCTTTTCTTTCTTCCACTTTCTCTCTCTCTCCTCATTAGAGTGAAATATCTCAGTTATTTATAGTTATTACCCACTCCACCTCCGGTTCACCTCAACACTTAACCCCTAATGTCAGTATTACCTTTTGCCTCAACTCTTTAACCATCAGTTTACCCTTCACTTCTTCACCTAACCCACAGCCTACAGTTCATCTCTCTCAATATGATCCATCTCTCCGAAACCATTTACAGCAACTGCAGTCCACCCTAAGCCTTAGAATTCAGTTTCGCCAAATACAGTGGCTTACATGCAGAGATCCTATTCCAAAACGTGTATCTTCCTCATCTCATTGTATCAGTCCTACATGGAGCTAACATGATTGTGTAATAGGTTCCATGCCTGGACCACTGGGTCTTTCCAGTGGAAAGAAAGAAAGAAAGCGAGAGAGAGAGGGGACAGAGATAACAATGTTTATACGTGGCGAGGTGAAGTGGACTAGAAAGACCAGAGCTTAGGCAGACTCCAACTGACAACAGGCCCCAATCTGGCATCCCTCCAGCCTAATCTTGTTAAACTCTTCCCCCTGTTGATGCCATACAGAGAGAGAGAGAGAGAGAGAGAGATAGAGAGAGAGAGAGAGAGAGAGAGAGATGGGGGGGGAGCGAGAGAGAGAGAGAGAGAAGTGAGAGAGAGAGAGGAAGAGGGAGAGAGAGAGAATTGGGGAGAGAGAAAAAGTGGAAGAAAGAAAAGAGGTGTGTGTTGAAATAGGGAGAGAGAGAGGGGGAGAATTAAGGGACTCTCAGTTCAAAAGGGCTCCCGAGAGGTGGCTCTTAAGCCGACGGCGTGTGGCTAACCACAAAATGAGGGTAGAGAGGGTCAAGGGGAAGGGAGGGAGAAGCTGAGAAATGTCAGGCATGTGTGTGTGTGTCCACAACCCCTCCTCGTGCTACAGGGCCAGAAGTGTCTCTCTTAGATAAATGATAGACACGGGGCTGTTGTTTCCCCAGGGCTTTAGACCCTAGTAGTGTCTGGTCTGTAGCCTTAGTCTACACTCACAGTATCTAGTCTTCCCTCATCTCTAGTCTCTGGTCATTGTGGTTCGCTGTGATCGTCTGATATAGTCTCATGTCCCTCTGCTTTCTGGTGTTAAGTTGTGTTTGGTCCCCGGTCCCTTGTCTTCAGTGTGTGGTCATTGTGTGCGTGCATATGTGTGTCCCCGTGTGTGTCCGTATGTTTTGTGTTTGTTTGTGTGTGTGTGTGAGTGAGTGAGTATCTGTGTGTGTGGGTGTGTGTACTCTGGACCTGGCTCTAATGAGGAGATAATGAACCGGTGCTCCCCCGGTGCTCTGGAGCAGGTGGTTGGACCAGGCCAAGCGGCACGGAGCCCATCCACAGGCAGGCGCGTGCCTGTGGTCATACCCCGGCCAGGGAATCATGGACCTGCCTGCAGCCTGGCACACACACACTGACGTGCACACAAGCACACACACGTAAACATACAGGCAGACTCACTGTGGATGGCAGGGGCCCACATAGCGGGCCCAGGGCACCCCAGGGGGGCTCCAGGTTTGGACGGGGGCCTGGGGAAAGGTGGGGGGGGGGGGGGAGACCTCCGATTTTCAAGGACCAATTTTAGCCATGGGATTTGGGTTCGTCCAGGCATCCAAAATCATTTGGCTGGGCGCACTGGCTTGGCTTGGGCCAAAACATTAGATTAGATCCCTAACATATGGAGCTGGAGTTGAGACATTGCACACTCAATGCAATTGAGTTTTATTAGGATAGCATTTTTTTCGGAGCCAATTTGCCACGGGACGATTAATAAACTTGTTCATAGGCTGAACCGGTTTGTGTGTAGACACCATCTAGTTCGGCTTCAGCGAGCAAGCGGACCATTTGTCAATGAACGTCTGCCATTAAGAAAACAAGGCAAACTTCCTCGTCTTTCCTATTTGTTTTACCTACATTGTTCTCTAAGACACACAGAACTGTAGTTGATGTACTTTATGTGTACTTTGCACATAAACAGACCAAACTAACAAGGCTACTAATGAAGTGTGGGTGGAGTAAATATTGTGATATGTAGGGCTTGATATGGTAATCAGACTGATGCCGGACTGAAATAACACGTTTGGAATGAGTGGAACCAATTAGGACCCGCTGTGAGAAAACGATGGTGGGAGCTGTTCTCCCATATCTGTCTCTCTCTCTCTCTCTCACTCTCTTTCCCGCCCCATATCTATCTCTGTCTCTGTCTCTCAGTTCTCCATTCTCCAGCAGACGTATTATCCGATTTACTGGACACCAGAGCACTACTAGCAGGCCTGGGGAGTACAAATGCACGCTACTTTGCAGTATTTCAGAACAAGCACTGTGTGTGCGTGCGTCTGCTCATGTTCCTTTGTGTTCTGTAATGGACTTGAAAGCATCATGGAGAAAGCATCTAGCACAGGGTAGGCACATGCATATTTATGTTTTACAGGTTATTCAATGGCAGGTGTGTTCCAACACAACAGGGTTGTATTCATTATGACACAACGTAGGGTCCTCCCGAAAACAAGTGTTTCTTATTGGATAACTCCAGGTTGTCTCTCCCTGTTTCAGTATGTTTTCTTCTGTTTGGTGCCTAATGACAATGACCCAGGACTTCATCATTTCATATTACAGTAAGATTCCAATCCCAGAATGGACCTGAGTAGAAGAACTAGACACCACTAACAGTGAGAAAGTGGAGATCCGCCCCAAATGTTTCAGTGCAGAGGGGCGCAATGAGACAACTCTCTCTCCCTCTCCTGCTGTGTTGTTAGATTCCTCTCTCCCTACACCTCTCCCGTATCCTTTGTCTCAGCAGCTGTCTATTTGCCGAGGCTTTGTCTTCGTTTGTCTGTGGAATTTCACACAGCAGCAGCACCAACAGGGACTTAGTTCAGAGCGTTCGACTCTGACCTATAAAAAAACGCTCGCTCGGGCCCTTGCCTCCCAGGGTCCTCTGCTGTTTTCCCCATAAGCCTTCTTTCGAACCCCCTCCGGTTTTTCCTCCAACAGATAACAATTAGCGAGTGTTTTTGGAGAGCTCCAGTGGAGCTTTGATGTGTTAATGAATTGAAAAATGGCCCTCGCCGGTTTTCAGTTATCCCTGCTGAGCCTAATTAGAGGGAGTTTGTCTGCTGTGTGCGCGTGCGCGTGTGTTTTGTGTACCTGTGTGTGTTGTGTGTGTGTGTGTGTGTGTGTGTGTGTGTGTGTGTGTGTGTGTGTGTGTGTGTGTGTGTGTGTGTGTGTTGTGTGTGTGTGTGTGTGTGTTGTTAGTGGTTGTGTGCACAGCACTTCAAAAACAAACCCATAAACATTCCAAGTGCCGCAGCAAATCCTGGAGCAGGCACTGAGGTGAAGTTAACAGCCCCCAACCTCTCTCTATTCTTTCTCCTCTCCTCCACACCTCTATCTTTCTCCTCTCTCCACTCCTCTCTCTATCTTTCTCCTCTCCTCCACTCCTCTCTCGTTCTTCTCTCCTCCACTCTCTCTCTATCTATCTTTTCTCCTATCCTCCACTCCTCTCTCTCTTTTCCTCTCATCACTCCTTTCTCTATCTTCTCCCTCTCCTCCACTCTCACTCTTTCTCCCTCCTCTCTCTCATTTCTCTTCTTCCCCACTTCCCAAGCTCTTTTTAAAGAGAGGCGGAATAATGAGCACAAGTCCTGTTTGAAGCATCAGGTCCAGTCGGTAGTGCAAGCAATCTGATTCACAACACCAAACACACTCTCCTCTTCTCAAACAGGTCTAATCCGACATCTGATCTCTCCTCTTATGTGGATAGCAACTCTAAGACGCTTGGAGCTTTTTTTTCTATTGTTGATTCATTCGATATTCAAATGTCAGTTTAGACATCTTTGATCCAGCTTTGGTGTAGAAAAAGTCCTAATTTGAATTGAACTTTAATTTTCTCCACTTATATCTGCTATGAGGTGGGCCGTGTGGCAGTAAAGGATTAAGGCTGGAGAAAAGGGTGCCAGTGATCCCCCTGCTTTCATGTCCACTACAAGGTTAATGGACACAAAGTGCTCACAGCTGTGTTGTGTGTTGTGTGTGTTTGTGTGTGTGTGTGGTGTGTGTGTGTGTGTGTGTGTGTGTGTGTGTGGTGTGTGTGTGTGTGTGTGTGTGTGTGTGTGTGTGTGTGTGTGGTGTGTGTGTGTGTGTGTGTGTGTGTGTGTGTGTGTGTGTGTGTGTGTTTGAAGGGCGTTTGAATCACCATCTCCACCCCCTCCTCCCCTTTCCCAACACTCTATATCACCCTCCTGCCCTTGTTCCAGCGGGTGTGTTCTTTGTCACATCCTCTTAAGTAGAAATTGGACATGCTGTTTTTACACACTGACACACGCACATAGTACTCTCGCATACACATGTACGTGTGCACATACACACACACACACACAGACTAACACACACCTTAATACCTGTATTTTAATATACTGTTTATTTTTTATTTTTTATGATTTAGTCTACTGTGGGTTTCACCCATCCCAGTTCTTCTTACTGTATCCATCCATCCAAGTGTCCAGACCAATAATGTAATGTCTATGGTCCAGACACTTCACCATGGTTGGAAAGCGTGGTAGCGGCAGTGAACCCTTCCCCAAACCCTTAAAATGGCTTGAGGTCAAGGGTCAAACCAAGACCCCGTGCCACCAGCCTCCTAAAACACACCACGAAGAGCCAGCAGCGGCATATCTACAGAAAAAGAACAAGTCCGAGAGGGATTCAAACCTAACTAGTATTTAATTAACTGCAGAATTCCATACAAATTGTCTGCGTAATAGCCAAGAGAAGGAGTCTGTGAATGTGCTCTTTTCCTGGAGCCTGCGACCCTGTAAAACTGCAGCGAGAAAGGGCTCTGTTCCCATCTCTCTGTGCCAGAAATCCCTTTGCTGAGTAGCAGTTGAGAAACCGAATTCCAGTGCCGGCTTGTTTCAAATTCTGCCGGATTGTTTCAGCCATGTATATCCCCCCGCAAGCGGATACCAAGACGGCCATCAAGGAACGTCACTGACTTTATGCAAACTGGAAACCATATATCCTGAGGCTGCATTTATTGTAGCTGGGGATTTCAAGAAAGCTAATCTGAGAACAAGGCTACCTAAATTCTATCAGCATATCAATTGCAGTGCACGAGCGAGTAACACACTCGACCACTGCTACTCTAACTTCCGCGATGCATACAAGGACCTTCCCCACCCTCCTTTTGGAAAATCTGACCATGACTCCATCTTGTTGCTCCCCTACTATAGGCAGACACTAAAACAGGAAGTGCCCATGCTTAGGTCTATCCAACGCTGGTCGGACCAATCAGATTCCCCGCTTCAAGATTGCTTTGATCGCGTGGACTGGGATATGTTCCAGGTAGCCTCAGAGAATAATATTGACGTATACACTGACTCGGTGAACGAGTTTATAAGGAAGTGTATAGGAGATGTTGTACCCACTGTGACTATTAAAACCTTCCCTAACCAGAAACCGTGGATTGATGGCAGCATTCGCTCAAAACTGAAAGCACGTACCACCGTGTTTAATCATGGCAAGGCGACTGGAAACATGACCGAATACAAACAGTGTAGTTATTCCCTCCATAAGGCAATAAGGCATGCTTCAAGATGGCCACCATTGTTCCTTTTCCCAAGAAAGCTAAGGTAACTGAACTAAATGACTATCGCCCCGTAGCACTCACTTCTGTCATCATGAAGTGCTTTGAGAGACTAGTCAAGGATCATATCACCTCCACCCTACCTGTTACCCTAGACCCACTCCAATATGCTTACCGCCCAATAGGTCCATAGACGATGCAATCGCCATCACACTGCACACTGCCCTATCCCATCTGTACAAGAGGATTACCTATGTAAGAATGCTATTCATTGACTACAGCTCAGCATTCAACACCATAGTACCCTCCAAACTCATCATTAAGCTTGGGACCCTGAGTCTCGACCCCGCCCTGTGCGACTGGGTCCTGGACTTCCTGACGGGCCGCCCCCAGGTGCACACCTCCAACTCAATCATCAAGTTTGCAGATGACACAACAGTAGTAGGCTTGATTACCAACAATGACGAGCTTACAGGGAGGAGGTGAGGGCCCTCGGAGTGTGGTGTCAGGAAAATAACCTCTCACTCAATGTCAGCAAAACAAAAGAGGTGTTCGTGGACTTCAGGAAACAGCAAAGGGAGCACCCCCCTATCCACATCGACAGGACAGCAGTGGAGAAGGTGGAAAGTTACATATCACCGGCAAACTGAAATGGTCTACGCACACAGACAGTGTGGTGAAGAAGGCGCAACAGCGCCTCTTCAACCTCAGGAGGCTGAAAAAATGTGGCTTGTTACCCGAAAACCCTCACTAACTTATACAGGTGCACAATTGAGAGCATTTTGTCGGGCTGTATCACCGCCTGGTACGGTAACTGCACCGCCCACAACCGCAGGGAACGCCAGAGGGTGGTGCAGTGTGTACAACGTATCATCCGGAGGCAAACTGCCTGCCCTCCAGGAAACCTACAACACCCGATGTCACAGGAAGACAAAAAAGATCATCAAGGACAACAACCACCCGAGCCACTACCTGTTCACCCCGCTTCCATCCAGAAGGCGAGGTCAGTACAGGTGCATCAAAGCTGGGACAGAGAGATTGAAAAACAGCTTCTATCTCAAGGCCATCAGATTGTTAAACAGCCACCACTAGCACAGAGAGGCGGCTGCCTACCTACAGACTTGATATCATTGGCCACTTTAATAAATGGAACACTAGACACTTGAATAATGTTTACATATCCCGCATTACTCATCTCATATGTATATACTGTATACTGTATCCTTCACTATCTTTTCTTTACTATCTATTGCATCTTAGCCGCTCTGTCACTGCTCATCCATATATTTCATACTTATATATTCTCATCCCATTCCTTTACTAGATTGTGTGTATTAGGTTTTGTTGTGGAATTTGTTAGATATTAGGTGTTGTTGTGGAATTTGTTCGATATTACCTGATAGATACTGCTGCACTGTCAGATCTAGAAGCATAAGCGTTTCGCTACACTCGCAATAACATCTGCCAGCCATGTGTATGTGACCAGTACAATTTGATTTTGAAATTCCAGTTATTATTGATATGGCCTTACATTTTTCATTCAAGTGTCTCATGGTCCCATCAAAGGTCATTTTGTTTTCAAATGAAAAGCCCTCCTTAAAAAACGAATGCTTGACACGGTGGCAATCCCTGTGCTGGATGTTGTTACAACACTGACCTTAGAGAAGTCAGACACAGTCAGACTCTCTCTCTCACACACTGTGACTGGCAACACTTCATGGCTCCATGCTTTTATTCAGTGCAGACTGTTGTGGTCTACGCCTTACGAAACAGTCATTGATATAGAACCCTGTTTTGACTCACTGCAGTCAATACACTCACATCTGATTACATCTGATTACATTTATTTTGTTCCCCCCCAGAGAAGTGTCCTCTGCTGATACTTTTTGGGATCCAAGTTCTTTGTTGTTGTTTGCTTCTCGCAAACCGTTTCTCCACGGATCACTTTGAACTGGCACCAAACGCTCTGGCAATGTTCTTTGAACACTTGGCCAAGTGTTGGAGGAATCTGAGTTCAGGTTTGAATTGAACCTGACTGGGGTTAAGGATTTGGGCCAGGTCTCTCCCATCTCAGGGGCAGATCTCCCACACCCTACATGGCCTGTGAACGAAATGGCACTCTTGAAGTAGTGCACTACTGTATATAGGGAATTTCAAACACAGCCCTGGAGATCAAAGAGTGTTCATATCCAAATGACTGGCAGAGAGCATCTTGGTTCCTCTCAATGTTTCTTCCTAACGGCCCTGCTACGCTATAGCCATCGGGCGTCCGTCATTGCTGTCAGCCGTTGAGGAAATGCTTCCTTTGAAATCAATGAAAGCTGCTTCACTGCCCATGTTGCGCTCTCGTTGCGTCACGTTCAATGGCAGCGTCCAAGTTCAAGAATCGCAGAGGTTCAATTCCTGATGGCTGACGTGCGGGTTCATTTTATCTTGTGAATTGAAGTAATGAGAAATAAAGTTGATTTTGGTTGCATATGGCTTCACCTATACACCACTGGCTATTTTACTAAGATTTATGAAGTCCAAAAGCTACTACTACTAGCTAGCTAGCTACATTGACTAGCTTGGTTCACAATGTAAAAAAAAAAAAGAAACAATTTATGTAATTAGAGGATCATTTAGTACACACTTCATCTACTTGTACAACCACCAGCAATAATTCAATGAGTACTTGAGCAAAACTGGACAAAAAAACGATTGTACTTACGCATAATCGATGAATACGGTATACTACAGTAAGGGAAAATAGAATAAGGATGCTCTTCCCTGCTCTCCTCTCCACTCTCAACAACATGCTCTGTGTAGCAGGTAGAACTTCACTTTGACACGATGCTGATGGCAAAGCAACTTTTATAGTGGGGCTGGAAGCGGTTATTGAGTGTTTTTTCATGCCACTGCCACCTCTGCTTGCCCTTGATGTTTAGCCTTGAGTTGCTGCAAGCACTTTTTGACAAATGCATTTGTGAGTAAGATTAAGATCACTTTGTTGGTCAATTCCACACGGCTTTTAACCCAACCTATAGGGAGGAGGTCAGAGAACTGGCCGGGTGGTGCCAGAATAACAACCTATCCCTCAACGTAACCAAGACTAAGGAGATGATTGTGGACTACAGGAAAAGGAGGACCGAGCACGCCCCCATTCTCATCGACGGGGCTGTAGTGGAGCAGGTTGAGCGCCTCAAGTTCCTCTGTGTCCACATCACCAACAAACTAGAATGGTCCAAACACACCAAGACAGTCGTGAAGAGGGCACAACAAAGCCTATTCCCCCTCAGGAAACTAAAAAGATTTGGCATGGGTCATCAGATCCCCAAAAGGTTCGACAGCTGCAACAATTGAGAGCATCCTGACCGGTTGCATCACTGCCTGGTATGGAACTGTTCGGCCTCCGACACAAGGCACTACAGAGGGTGCGTACGGCCCAGTACATCACTGGGGCAAGCTGCCTGCCATCCTGGACCTCTACACCAGGCGTGTCAGAGGAAGGCCCTAAAAGCTGTAAAAAGAACCCAGCCACCCCAGTCATAGACTGTTCTCTCTACTACCGCATGGCAAGTGGTACCGGAGTGCCAAGTCTAGGACAAAAAGGCTTCTCAACAGTTTTTACCCCCAAGCCATAAGAATCCTGAACAGGTAATCAAATGGCTACCTGGACTATTTGCATTGTCTGCCCCCCCCCCCCCCCAACCCCTCTTTTACGCTGCCTGCTACTCTCTGTTTATCATATATGCCTAGTCACTTTAACTATACATTCATGTACATACTACCTCAATTACCCCGACCAACCGGTGCCCCCGCACATTGGCTACCCGGGCTATCTGCATTGTGTCCCGCCACCCACCACCCGCCAACCCCTCTTTTACCCTACTGCTACTCTCTGTTTATCATATATACATAGTCACTTTAACCATATCTACATGTACATTCTACCTCAATCAGCCCGACTAACCAGTGCCTGTATATAGCCTCGCTACTGTTATAGCCTCGCTACTGTATATATCCTCAATACTGTTATTTTTCACTGTCTTTTTCCTGTTGTTTTTATTTCTTTACTTACCTATTGTTCACCTAATACCTTTATTTATTATTATATATATATTTTTAACTTACAAATTGCACTGTTGGTTAGAGCCTGTAAGTAAGCATTTCACTATAAGGTTGTATTCGGGGCACGTGACAAATAAAATTTGATTTGATTTGAACCCCTCCGAAAGACGCACATACATACACAGGTTCTGGAGAGGTGTGGGGGGCTGCCACACTGGGCGCCCGTGGAGCTGTTTTTGTGGGGGGTTAAGTGCCTTGCTCGAGGGCACGGCAGGCAATGGTATCTAGGATTTGATACCAGCAACCCTCTGGTTGCCAGCTCACTTCCCACCAGATGTTCTAGTCGTACCCGGGTTTCGAACTGGCAACCATCCGGTTGCTGGCTTGCCACTCTAACCGCTAGGCTGCCTGCCGCCCCGATACATGAAATACATGTGACTAAATGTAAATATATATTGTGATTGATTGTCATACAGACAATTTCCACAGTGATCAAACCTTGTGGTGCTATAAGACACATGGCTCAAGACTTTACAGTACATGGACCCTTCCTACTCCTCTATCGGACTACAGAGGTCTTAGACTAGATGGGAGAGGTTAGTTCTGCTCATCAGTGATTCATGATATTAAAAGGGTCTGTTAATAACTAGCGTGCCAAGAGCGGGTCCAGTCATTAATTATGGAATGGGGAAAATGAGCTCTGAAAATATATGCCTCATGATTGATGACTTCTGTAACAGCCACGAAGCACACACCCTCTACTCTGATTGAATCATAAAGGTATTGACACTAAGCTACATCCTACACTGTGTACTGGTAAAGTACACTGTAGGACTTACAGTAAATGCTTCATCTACTGCTCATATGTCTGAATGAGTGTTTTCAAAATGTGCTTTGGAAATTATTTTGATGTATGAAGTATACCCACACTATACATATAGTGTTGTGCCTTGTTTTCAAGGTGCCAATTTAACAAAGGTGTTTCCAACTTTTCCTGTTTGAAAGTGCCTCGGACGTGTTTTGATTATGAAGAAGTGCACCTATTCTCACTGAACGCTCAAGACGTCTTACCTTTCTTTCTTCCCCCCCTCTATTTTCCCCTTCCCTGATCCCTCCCTCTCGTAGCGTGCAACTGCAACCTGCACGCCCGGCGCTGCCGCTTCAACATGGAGCTGTACAAGTTGTCGGGGAGGAAGAGCGGAGGCGTGTGCATGAACTGTCGCCACAACACGGCCGGACGCCACTGCCACTACTGCAAGGAGGGCTTCTACCGGGATATGGCCAGGCCCATCACACACCGCCGTGCCTGCAAAGGTATGGAGAATAGGTTTTATACTATAGGCGTACCTTTCACAGTAGTGTTTGTAGTGTCAATAGTCCTTTTCAATTCAGTCGATTCAGTAGATCAATAAAAAAAATAGCTATTTATTTTCAAAAAGTGCAATATATACTGTACTGTATATAACCTTATAGCATTGACTGAAATGGTAACGCTGTTCTAAGAATTAGGCTGGCATCCTCACTTCCAAACTGATACCATGCCTCTGTAAGTAAATCATTTGTCACAGAAGCTGTTCTCGCAAAAATCCACAGAAAAAAATATTCCCCTGGACCACAAGCCACATGAAATTAGTATCTGATTGAGTTATTTCTCGTGGAAAAAGTGGTGTTTGAATTGTGGAATGTTTTGAATTTGCAGTGAATATTTTTCTGGCTCGTTCTTACGCCGAGAGCTTTTCGTATTGGAGAACAACCCAATTTTCCTGCGCTTGTTGCTTGGGGAAATATGCAAATCAATAGCAGAGGGAGACTGCATTCTTTCTCAGTTCTGTAGGTTAGTGTGAGATGTTAAGGGATCGCTTATAGAGAACTCAAAACAACATGGACGGTGAGAACTGCCAACACTCATAGCCGGGAAGGGCTTTTGTTGGAGATTTCATGGTGAGAATCTCCCGTATTTGACTCCTGGTCAGTTTTCCACTCCGGGGCTAACCCAAGCAGCTTTTAAACCAAAAGGTGTCAAGTACGGGACAGCACGCTACTATTGTCCATGTTAAATAATTTTTCATCACACTGTACTGTAGTACAGTACAACAGTACCCATTCTATTATTCCACTCACAGAGCAATTGACCATGGCACAACCTGAAATGTGACACAGTAATTGACTTTAGCAGAAGTCTTTTGCCCTTAACAAATGACAAGTAACACACGTAAAAGACTCCCACAGATGTGTTGATATTGGCAGCAGCTGTATCGAAATGTATGTCCCCGGTGCTATTGCAAGACCCGTCATACACACATACACACACACACTCAACCCGTGCCTGCGAGTGCGGCAGTGCTTGGGCCCTGGAGGCTGTGCAATCTGTTTTTATCAAAGCGGAGCAGTTCGAGGTCAGACCCGCGCGGCGGTAAAAACTTTATCGCCTTCCTCTCGGATAGCAAGATGTGACGGAAATGAACGTTCCCGTGGAAACGGCCCTCAACCTGGGCGGCTGGCACCATGATTGATCAGAGCAATCCTAGCCCCTTTTAGAACCTGTCTCTTTCCCTTTCTCTCCTCCTCTCTCACTTTCTCTCCCTCTCTGTCCAAGGAGTATGCTCTCTTCTCATCTCTTCTCTTCTTCTCTCTAATCCTCCAATTCGTTCTACCTTTTATTTCTGCCGCACTGTTTTATATATTTTTCCTCTTGTGACAGGGCCAGGAGAAGGGTCAAGGGTCAAAAATGGTCGGTGTCACGTCTGAAATGGAGTAACGGCAATAAAATACAGGTGTTTTTTGAATGGGACTAAGGAATGGGCGGTTAGGTCTGGAGGGTTGGGGGGGCGGAATGTCTGCTTCCAATCAGACCTCCTCTGTGGACGAGTGTCCATGTCGGACCTGCTGTGTGTGTGCGCACGTGTGTGTGTGGGTGTGTGTGTGTACGCGTGCATGAGTGCGTGTCCAACACACAGTCTACAAGTATTGCCAGTTTAATGGACAGYCCAGACTCTGATGGATGGGTCAAGTGGCAGCGTCACTCCCATCTGTTCCCAGTTACACCCTTGTACTTAGGTAACACACACACAGGTCCCAACCCCCCTCCACCTCCAGTGCCCTCGGCCTTCTGCCCCAGCCCCAAGTGCCTCTCTATGGGGTGTCCCAAGCTCCTGCAGGCCTGGGCAGCGGCCGCTGCCACTCTCCATCCGCGGATTTACGCTGCTACGTGCATAAAAACAGCCGGCAAATTAAAGAAACATGCTTGCCATAACCAGCGCGGGTGTAACCAGTCTTGCCTARGAGGTCTTCAATGTCAGAGCTTTATGTGTCTCCAAACATGTCCTAGTCTTGGCATCTATATCGACTAGAATTAATGTCAAAGAAAGGAATTTAAATTTAGGCCGTAGAATATGTCAGCAGTCCTTGCCAACAAAAAGCCTCAAATATACTTTATACTGAATGTATCAAGATTTGTCCTCCAAGTAGCTTCTGAAGTGGACCATATGCGAATAATTTCTTATAGAATAACTTTGTAGAAACAAGGGAATTAGGAAATCCAAGATAAATCATTCCAAAACCGA
The DNA here is from genome assembly GCF_002910315.2 of Salvelinus sp. IW2-2015. Taxonomy (NCBI): domain Eukaryota; kingdom Metazoa; phylum Chordata; class Actinopteri; order Salmoniformes; family Salmonidae; genus Salvelinus; species Salvelinus sp. IW2-2015. Next base: position 14,505,151 of record NC_036858.1, read on the forward strand.
AACGCTCATGCCAGTATCGGCCAGATGTCTGCAGAGCAAACCGCCCAATTAGAAAAGGTGAAATACTTGGACCCCTTTTGAAAGGACTGTTTACTCAGTTACTCACACGCATCACATGGTTTGTTAAAAAACACACACACACACACACACACCACACACACACACACACACACACACCACACACACACACACACACACACACACACACACCACATACGTTTTGCACCCACGCGCACACGAACACACACACACACTGAGCGCCATTGATCTATTCAGAGTTCAAGAGTGAGCAAACGCCTGCTGTCCAAAGACTACAAGTCCCAAGGTGGTGTCTGTCTGTCACACCTTCAGTCACACAGGCTTAAATAGTCATCAACATCTGAGGACATTTTTACAGCTTTTTAACTGGCCCAAGCCCCTGCGCGTAAAACTTCAGAAAGACGGTGTGAGGACGGAGGTGAGTGGCTGGAGGGGGGTGCCCCTCCCCGAACACCATCCTGGCACTCATCTGTTGTTTTTCTGAGCTTAACAGACTTTGAACACAATAAATAACAGTAGATTTACAGAGTACTTTAATCCCATTTTAAAGCAGTTACATGGATTGAATGAACATGTATTTGCAGTATAACAACATATTTGACTTTTAATGAGGTATTATGTTCAACTCATAAACATGCAGATAAATATGTTTTGATTGTACCAATATAAGATGGCCATATTCTGACATCTCCTTCATTTGTTTCTGTGTTAGTAACACAACATTTGGTACCAGTTGCCTTTGTTATTAGACAATCAGCGAAACAATGGATTGGTTCAGAAATGATTGTCTGTTGCCGTCCCACAAGTCTAGGCATGCAGGTATCATCCAGACTGGCACAGACTTTACCAGACAGATCAAATGACGGGAAGTTTACACTTCTGTCCCCCGCATTTAGTACAGCAAACCAGTTTGTACATGATTTGCTATATTTCTTTTTATAAACTACCAGATTATTCTAGTCTCTCTGTTTGGAGTGTAGAGCATTGATTTCTATATCGCTATTGTGCATAGAGTAGTGCTGTGTTATGAAATCAGAGACGTTTGTGTTGTTCAACAACCTGTGTCTCTGGACTCGGTTTTTAGTGGACTCATCAGCTGTGTTTTATTAACACATACTGTATAAAGGGGCGCCAATCCCAGGAATGCCAGAAATTCCAAATGGATCCGCGGCCCCGTCCGTGCTGCACCTGGGCACAGGAACAAGAGCAGGAGAGAAGGACATTTTGGCAGGAGAGAAGTCACATAGTAGACATGGAGCGAAACAGGAACTAAGTCATACCAGAAGACCGGACACACATTTGACTTTCAACCTCCCTGTGCGCCAACCCACTCAATACAAACGTATATTACTAATATATTACCAACACTGCCAACCAACGGCCAATCAAAGCCTTCTGTGAGTTTGAAGCTGGGTCAGGTGGTGGGGATTTTACATGCAACGCGAGCCATCAGATTTACGAAGCGAGCGCAAGCTTCAAACGAGCGTACACACTTTGACACCCCAGCCGGACACCCGGACGGAACAGCCACATGTGCATCTGAAGATCAAAGCACTAACCCTCCACCCCACAACCCGCCCCCCCTCACTCCTAATTCTCATGGTCCAGACTCCCTCCACCTCACCACACCCCTCCCAAATCAACAGGTGGTAGAGTCCTTACTCCTCAGTTGTGATGGCAAAATGATCAGCACAAATAAACATGTTCACACACACTGAGGGAACAACACAGCAAGGCCCTGAAGAAAACTCCTCATGTTAGCAGCTGCCATTCCTTGGCAAGCCCTATCAGAGACTGTTGGGTTACTGGGTTTTCCCCAAAGGCTCGTTTCGCCCTTTCTTGTTGTTTTTATAAAAGCAGGAGGACAATTACCAGCTATCACATTACACTTAAGTAATGCAGTTTGCTTTTGCAATTTTGCAACTTGGCGAGCTTGTTTTCTACCTAATTTAGCCCAAAGTAGAGGGAAAGAGCCGTCCTCCCCGTCGGTAGTTTTTTGGGGGCCAGTTGTTTTTGGCCAAAAGCAATTATTTATGCCAGAACAGATCGACAAGATAAAATGCCAAATGTTAGCATTGAATCGAGGGGGCAGAGTTTTTTTTGTTGTTGAATTCTTCCAAAAGCATTGTCTTTTATTGTCTCTGGACAGAGGAGCTGCAGTTCCAAGCCAAGTCAAAGGGTTCAATCGCACCCTTTAAAGTAAAATGTTACGGGGATAGTAAAGTTGTATGGTTTTGTGTGTCAAGATAGTCTCAGATTGATCAGTGTAACGTGTAATAGTGATACTTGATAGCGTGCGGTTGGAGAGGTTTATCTTCTACGTTTGATAAGTGTGTGTGTCTGTGTGCGGCTTTCCTAAGGAAGACATGTCTGTTTTCCTTGTTGAGCCGGGTTGAGCCAAGGTGAGGTGAGGGAGATTTAGTCTTGTTTATGCTGATGAGCACACCAGAGGCAAAGTTTGGAACATGTTAGCCCTCTCTCTCTCTCCCTTTCACCGTTCTTCCCCTCTGCATGTCTTTCTCTCTTCTTCCTCTTCTTCTTCTTCTTCTTCTCTCTCTCCTCTCCTCTCTGTCACCTTGTAAAGACCTCTTGTAAGAGAGGAGCTGACCAACAGGCCGGGTCTTGTATCCCAGCAGCTCTTTAAACAGAAGAAGACCCGTATTTCTCAAGGTGCGTTCGGACGGACGGCGCATACCATAACAGCACATAAAAGACCGGGGGGACGGGGACTCTCTCTGGGTGGCGTGTTGCCGTCGGCACGCAGTGGGCGCCAGGCAGATTTTTGGGAAGTGATGAAACGGCAGAGTGGGTGTCACACACAAACAGGCACCAGCGTAGCACCTAAGAGACCGGGCAAATGGAGGCGTTTCTTCCCTGTCAACACACACACGCACACACACACACACACACACACACGTATGCACACACACACATCTTTGCCAGGCAGTGCCAGGTCCGTAAACCTGGAGGCGACAGTAGCAGGGTAGCCCAATTGAGCAGAAGGAATCCCAGACCTGGGGTGTGAATGATAGAGGAAATAGACTAAAGGAACACTCAGTCCTGTTGCATCTGGAATACAGTTGGATACTTCAATGGCAGATGATGATTAACTAGGTGTGTGTTGTGCTACAGAGCCTATTCATACGAGGGTTCAAAATGCCATCTGATTTGATCCGAGTCACAAATAAACCTTGAAAGTGACATTGAATATGTGTGACGAACCTTAGGCGACTTAAATGTTTCTCAACTGGCCACATCTAACCATCTCCTCTCTCTTGCTCTCTCTCTGTCTGTCTCGCTTTCTCTCGCTCTCTCTCTGTCTTTCTCTGGAACTCTCTCTTTCTCTCTGTCTCCCGCTCACTCTCTCGCGCTRTCTCTCTCTCTCTGCCTGTCTCTCTCTCTCTGTCTGTCCCTCGCTCTCACTCCCGCTCTCTCTATCGCTCTCTCTGTCTCTCTCTCTGTCTTTGTCTGTCTTTTTCTGTTTCTCTCTGTCTGTCTGTCCCTCGCTCTCGCTCTCGCTCTCGCTCTCGCTCTCGCTCTCGCTCTCGCTCTCGCTCTCTCTCTCTCTCTCTGTCTCTCTCTGTCCCTCTCCCTCTCTCACCTCCTCCCCCTCTCCCTCCCTCCTTCTCTCCAGCCTGTGACTGCCACCCGGTGGGTGCGGCAGGGAAGACATGTAACCAGACGACGGGCCAGTGCCCCTGTAAGGACGGCGTGACGGGCATCACCTGTAACCGCTGTGCCAAGGGCTACCAGCAGAGCCGCTCGCCCGTGGCCCCCTGCATCAGTGAGTAGATCACATACACACACACTCATAGCTTGCAGGTCACCCTCGCAGGTCACATATTCACTCATAGCTCTCGTAGCTCACACACACAAGCACACGCATAGGTTTCACAATTATGGGTCACACTCACAAGTCACACACTCACAAGTCACACTCACACCAACTGCTTGCATATATACTCACAGCCACATACACGCAGGGCCACTGATTGCAAAAACAGTACTTCCACTGATGACTGAAGTAAATATGTGCTTCTGTTAAGTGCATGTCAATGACTTTATGACACAGGGGAGGCCCCAAAGCAGGAACACATTCTCATGAGTGAAGCGTCATGTATTGATGAACCTTCTTTCAAAAACATCCATTATGGTGTGTATGATTGTTGTGTGTGTAACATAATGGGGAAACCAAGAACCATGTACCAATGACGGGTTTAGAGCCACCCATGTAATATGGCAGCTACACCTGTTTCATTCCCGGTCTCATTTCTATAGTTAGATAACACCATTGCCGGTGTTTGAAAGAGAAAGTCAGAGTTTTTGATGCCTTTTGCAGCAATTGTTTAAAAAAAAAGCTTTAATTAGACAATAACCCCAGAAACATTTGCTCTCTCTTTGGCCGGGTTGTAAAAGAGAATGTGTTCTCAGTTAACCTGCCCTGGTGAAACAAAGGTAGGGATAGAGAGGTTCCAAGATGGCATCAGTCACACATATGAAGGCAGATCATGGTGGTCTGCTCTGGTGTAGATCAGTGCTACTCTGAGACCTCGGTACTTGTTTACCGTTCAGGCTTTAGTACAGTCACGTGTGTGTGATTGTGTGTGCACTTGCGTGCGCGTGCTCTGTGAGTGAGTGTGTGTTTGTATGTATGAATCGGATCACTAGTCCACCACCTGCGGGCTGGAGGAAAAGAGGGTAGCTTGCCATTGTGCTCTGCCATGTGGTTTGGCACAATTACACACACACACACACACACACACACACACACACACACACACCAGGCTTGTGTAACCCTGAACCAGCCACAACAGACCATGCTGTACCACGCTGTGCCATGCCAAGCTACGCTATACCACGTCGTG
>NC_036858.1:14510079-14533091 GCF_002910315.2 Salvelinus sp. IW2-2015
TTATGTAACATGGTAATGGTATCCATTATGTAAACATGGTAATGATAATTCCGTATGTTACATGGTAATTTCCATTTATGTAACATGGTAATTCCATTATGTAACATGGTATTCCAGTATGTTACATGTAATGGTATTCCATTATGTAACATGGTAATGGTATTCCACTTATGTAACATGGTATTCCATTATGTAACATGGTAATGGGTATTCCAGTATGTAACTATGGTAATGGTATTCCATTATGTAACATGGTAATGGTATTCCAGTATGTAATGTAATGGTATTCCATTATGTAACATTATGGTGTTATCCATTATGTAACATGGTATGGTATTCCAGTATGATTACATGGTATTCCATTATGTAACATGGTATGGTATTCATGTCATGTACATGGTATTCCATTATGAACATGGTAATGGTATTCCATTATATAACATGGTAATTGGTATTCCATTATGTAACATGGTAATGGTATTTCCATTGTAACATGGTAATGTTATTCCATTATGTAACATGGTAATGGTATTCCAGTATAGTTATGGTATTCCATTTATGTAACATGGTAATGGTATTCCAGTATGTAACTGGTATTTCCATTATGTAACATGTATATGGTATTCCATTATATATACATGGTAATGGTATTCCATTATGTAACATGGTAATGGTATTTCGCATGTATGGTATCATGGTATTGGTATTCCATTTATGTATGACATGTAAATGGTATTCCATTATGTAACATGGTAATGGTATTCCCGTATGTACATGGTAATGGTTTCCAGTTGTAACATGGTAATGGTATTCCCGTATGTAACATGGGTATGTTTATGGTTTCCCTGTGTGGTTGGTTAGTGTAAAAGCCTTTAGTAGATGTGGTGGCAGAGACTGGCGTGGGCATTCTGGTAAAACCTTGATGGGGGGGGGGGGGGGGGTTGAAACAACCCCTTGTCCTTGGAGTGGCATGACAACACAGATACAAACAGAGCCCCGGTGGTGAGGTGGAAGGGAGGTTGTTGGAGTGTGTGTGTGTGTGTGTGTGTGTGTGTGTGTGTGTGTGTGTGTGTGTGTGTGTGTGTGTGTGTGTGTGTGTGTGTGTGTGTGTTGTGTGTGTGTGTGTGTGTGTGGTGTGCTTGTGTGCCACCACTGGGGCCTTCAGCACGAAGTAGGCCTTGCCTTGGTCTGCTCTGGTGCACCCACCACACGTCAGCGCTGGTGGATAGATTACTGGCGGACCCACAGCAACACACAGTGTGTGTGCGCGTGTGCGAGTGTGTGTGCATATGTATGTGTGTGTGCAGGCTCGATTCCCCACAGGCTTCGATGTGGGCTTACTGAAGAATAAACATACCTGCCTTCCCCGTGGTTGACAGAGTAAATATGTGCTTCTGTTTAAATGCATGTCATGTCTTCTTTGTGTGTGTTGATGTGTGTGTGTGTGGTTGTGTGTGTGTGGTTGCGTGTGTGTGTGGTGTGGTGGTGGGTTGTGATATTCTCACCTGATGCAAAGGGTCCACTGGAATACCATTACCATGTTACATAATGGAATACCATGTTACATAATGGAATACCATTACCATGTTAAATACTGGAATACCATCACCATGTTACATAATGGAATACTATTACCATGTTACATAATGGGGAAACCGTACCATACTGCAGGGGTTCCCAGACTCAGGTCTACCAGCATCGCGGAACATCCTGAGCCCAACGTCTAGTTCTATGGACATAAGCACTGTTCATAACACGCACTGTTCATAACAGAAACTGTTCACACCCCTCTTGTTGGCGGAGATACAATTTTGCAATTTTAGAGCTTATTTCCTGCAATTCTACACATTTAGTCATGGGGTGCAGAGAACATTTTACAGTTTTAAAGCTCCTTTCMGTGCAATTCTACACATTTAGTCATGCGGTGCAGAGAACATTTTACAGTTTTAAAGCTCCTTTCTGTGCAATTCTATACATTTTGCCATGTCTAATGTGCATTCATGTGATATTTGACTGAATCAAACATTACAACAGAATGTATGGTCTAAAAAACCTAGCTGACATGGGCTAGTTGATCTGGACATTTCTGACACATTATAGCTCTCTAAGGTATGTGTAACAGTTTAACTTTATGGCGTCCTCTCGCCCCGACTCGGGCGCGAACCAGGGACCCTCTGCACACATCAACAACAGTCACCCACGAAGCATCGTTACCCATCGCTCCACAAAGGCCGCGGCCCTTGCAGAGCAAGGGGAACCACTACTTCAAGGTCTCAGAGCAAGTGAAGTCACCGATTGAAAGGCTATTAGCGCACACCACCGCTAACTAGCTAGCCATTTCACATCCGTTACATATGCAATGACTGGTTTGACAAGAGTAAAACTGATGATGCATTACCCAATTTCAAAATAACACCTTGTGCATTATACTATTACAACTTTCAAGAGTAAGTTGAATGCCGGACTGAGTTCCCCCGCTGCCGACCCCTAGCCCCCACAGTTTGGGAACCACTGCATTCGAGAGAAACCATGAACCATGTACCAGCTCCAACGAGGGGTTTACAACCACACATGTAACATGGCAGGTACAGCTGCTTCATTCCCGGTCTCATTTCTATAGCCAGGTAACAGCATGGTGGAGAGTCATGTTCCCTGGGATGTCACAAGCTAGCTATCCCATTAGTGGGTTTACATTAGTTTAAAAGCTAATTATGATAGATAGCTCAGGTACACACTGCTGCACTCGGTTAGCATGAGGTAAGCTAGCCCATCCATAAATCCACCATTGCCTGTGTTCGATTAGAAAGTCTGAGTTTTCAATGCCTTCAGCTGCCATGTTAAAAAAAATAAGGAATTAGACAATAACCCCAGGAACATTTGCTCACTATTTGGGCAGGTTGTAAAAGAGAATATGTTCTCAGTTAACCTGCCCTGGTAAACAAAGGTAGGGACAGAAGTTCCTAGCTGGCACCAGTCCCGCAGATGAAGGCAGGTCATGGTGGTCTGATCTGGGGTAGATCAGTGCCACCCTGAGACCCCAGTACCTGATTACCGTTCAGGCTTTAGCACCGTCACATGCCAGTACAGTGTGTGTGTGTGTGTGTTCGTGCTCTGTGAGTGTGTGTGTGTGTGTGTGTGTGTGTGTGTGTGTGTGTGTGTGTGTGTGTGTGTGTGTGTATGAATTAGATCAGTAGTCCACCGCCTGCGGGCAGGAGGAATAGAGGGCAGCTTGCCATCGTGCTGTGCCATGTGGTTTGGCACAACTCTCTCACACACACACCAGGCTTGTGTAACCCTGAACCAACCACACCAAACTATGGTGTACCACGCCAAGCTATGCCGTACCCTACCCCGCTATGCCACGTCGTGCCACATGGTGCCATGTTGTTGGTCTCACATTGGTGTTACAGAGCAGATGGCGGAGGGCAAAAAGGAGAAAACAATAGCGGTCGCGGCCGACAAAACCAATCAGACACTTTCTGAAAGACACCCAGTGAAGAGAAAGAGTTTTTCTTGGCCTCAGTGTGTGTGTGTGTCAGCGCGTGTATGCGTGTGTGTATGCATGTGCATGCCATCTGAGTTTTCCCCTGTGAGCCAGAGGGCATCTCTTCCCAAAACGCCCTCCATTTGATTGGTACTATCATTCCTCCCCGGTCAAGCCCTTCTGCCCTCTAACACAGTACGACACAAAGACCAGGCGTGCTAACAGCCAATTAGTATGATAACACTGCCCCTCATCTGAATATCCCTTTATCATCTCAATATCCACTCAACCCTCCACCTTCAGAGGAGGAGCCCACAGCTTGGCGTGCCTTTCACCAGCTGCTCTCCTTTCCTCTCGGCCTTTACCAAGCAGTCCAAAGCTCAATGCCCTATTTGTTGTTCTTGGTAGGGGTGTCCATAATTTCGAAGCAAGCCAACTGTCACTTGCCTCTCAAAAACACTCTTTCCAGAAAGCTCCTTGTCTGTTTGTTTGACTCCAACCCGGTCCTCCTCCCTCTAACTCCCCAGTCGAAAGGCAAATCCCTCTGGGTGCACGCTAACGATGCTAAGCCAGCGTCCCAATCATCCTGTTGTTGTTATCATTGAGGCAGTGGATTTGTTGTTAGCGTTCACATTTCATCGCTTTGCATTAGCATTTGTATTGAAAAGGGGGCCTTCGTTGTGGGGGGAATTCTTTAAGAATTGAATTCTTTTGGCTTTGGTGGAGACTGGCGAGGGGTTCTGGTTGAGCTAACCAGGCGTATTGAGGGAGTTTGCATCTGTCTGAAGGTGGCTCTCCCCATGTCCCTGTTTGAATGCATTGATCTCTTGCACCATGGTGCTACTGTTTTCAGAGGAAGAGAGGTCGGCTCAGACAAAGTATGCTTCTACTGTTGTGTGTGTGTGTATGTGTGTGTGTGTATGTGTGTGTGTGTATGTGTGTGTGTGTGTGCCAATATCAGTATCTTTATCACTGTGTTTAGGTTGATATTTCCACCCTACACCCTCCCTCTCATTCTTCCCACGTCAAATAACTGTGATTGAATTCAGGCATACTTTATTGGCTTGACCACACATGCAAAGAGTAGGCATATGGCCAGCAGTTACACCATGTCTACATAAAATGTATAAATTGTTTCCATAAAACTCTAGTTAAAACTCTGTTGTTCTGTGTGTGTGTGTGTGTGTGTGGGTGTGTGTGTGTGTGTGTGTGTGTGTGTGTGTGTGTGTGTGTTTCAGAGATCCCAGTGGTGAACCCTACAGCCATGGTCAGCAGCAGCACAGAGGAACCGGCAGGTTAGTCACTCCCCCACCCTACATCCCACACCTGACACCTGTGTAACGTTGAAAAAACACAACCTTTTTAATATTTCTGGCCTCCATTTCTAAACTGGGTTAATAAATATTCATGGAGGGGGTGGGCCTCTCTTTTGATGTTCCGTGAAGAAACGACTGCTCTGGATCCAAGTGAGATTTTCCATTGTCTTAAAACCTGCATTCTTGGCACGACGTCTGCCTGCTAGCCTTTAGCGAGTTAGCTTTGCTCCGCTGTGCTTGAAGCCCGACTCCAGCCGAACACAAAGCCAACGGAAAGGCTGCAACAGAAGTGATTAGTTGCAGTTTGCTAGCCCGGGGAAACTTCGGCGGGGAACTTTCGAGGCGTGAAAAGAGTGTTGGCGACCGTCGTTTTGGGGGAGAGCGCTTTCCGCCTCTGACTCCTGGCAGTCCTCACTCCATCCAGGCTCTCTCCAGTCAATTATTCCCCTCCCGTTTTTTTAACGCCTTCGCCTCTCCGGGCGGAATTGTGGCCCAGTGTTGATTTGGAAACGGTGATTCATCACAGGCTTTAACTCAACGCCGTGGCGACCACAGACGTACCTCCCACAACGTCAGGACCCCCTCCTCAGCTTTCACAGTTGATTCGGCTGAGACACGGCCCTCTCTAGAAGGCCCAGGCCAGAAGAGATGTTCTGTAAGGCCTGGGACTTCTCACACTGCAGGGGATGCATGCAAACTAGCCAAAGGGGGGCAAATGAGTTGAGCGAGAATACTTGATGTAGAATTTGCTATATATCTAAAGATCTGGGATCAGACCTTATCCCCAATCCTAACCTTAACCATTACGCGGATGGATTCTTTTTTTTAATCCTGTATCAGTACTAAGGAGTAACATGTACCTACCGCAGAAGGAGAGTTTGTGGGAGGAAGGGATTTAGACTGGTGACCTTTGATAGCTAGCCAAAGACCGACTGGGTCTCAACTTGAAGGAATTGCAATATGTCTAGCTCGGATGTGAAAGTTGTGCCCTCTGATAGGCTAGGTGGAATTTTCCCCACATTGCTTACACCAACTTAGTCTCTGCTTGGGCTTGTAACCCTCACACACACAGTACACTCCTTTGTGTGTTTCTGCATCCCTGGGAAAGGGCTTTTCCACCGTGAAAAACAAATAAGAGCAGTTCTTTATCGTTAATTCATCCCCACACAAGTGTACAACATACAGGATAATTTTCTCTTCCATCTCTCCTTTAACCCACACCCCATATACCAACCAACCTCTCCTCCTCCTTAGGGCACTCAGGTACCCAAAAACGTAAAGTGTGTGTGTGTGTGTGTGTGTGTGTGTGTGTGTGTGTGTGTGTGTGCGGGGGGCGGTGGACGCAATTTGTCATTGTCACGGCACTGTGAAAAGGGACGGGGGAACAAGGGTAACCGGAGCCGCCGAGTCGATTGTGTGTGTTTTCAGCCATGGCTCTTCTGGGTCAATGGGCGATTCATGGGGTCTTTTCCAGGTGAATGCCCATCAGTAAGTGACTCTTCATGGGAAAACACACACCACTGATACCGAGGGCTGCACGGCTTGCCACTGTACCAGGGTACCATGTGGGCACACATACACACAACACACACACACAGACACATATACATACACACAAATACTGTATATACACACACACATACTAATTTACAAATATATAAACATACACACACATACACATGCATTTATATACACATACACACACACACACACACACACACACACACACACACACACACACACACACACACAAACACATGTATATYTACACAAAAAAAAAACACTTTGGAGCCCAAGATCCTATGGGTAAAAGCTAGGGAGCAGGATTAACTGTCCTTTTCTACTTGACTGGCCGGTTGAACTGCTCTAGCATATCACTCAGTCTGTTTTCTCTTCACTCCTGTAGATGGACATTCAACAGATTTATTCAGCTCTCCCCATGACTGATTCAGTGTGGCCTACTTCATCAATTCATTCATTGCGCCCTCTCCCTAACCACACACATTCACACACCCACGCACGTACACCAAATCCCCCCCCCCCCCTCTCTCTCTCTCTCTCTCTCACACCACAGAGAAACATGCACAAACACACACGTTAACCCAGGTATGTTTTACTGAGGTTTATTGAAAGCCGCTGTGAGTGAGAGGTAAAGGAACTAGGCAGCTGCTCTGGCCTCTCTCTCCGCTTGTCGCTAATAAAAGCTCCATCACTCTAATATACGGGCCAAGCCTCCCTGACATTTTTACTGGTTCCTCGGCCCCCTCTCTCTCTTTCTCCTCTTCCTGCCCTCGCCTGCTCCGGCTCTCTCCAAACCCTCAGCGAAACGAGCAACACGGCTCCCTCCTCGCATGCGTCCGACACTGAAACCTTTTTTTTTGGTCGCCATATTCCTGCGAGCGATCACTTTTATTTTGTTTGTTTTGGAGGAGGAGACTGCTTCCCTGCACAACTTCTGACTGATTTTACTTTGAAGGCAACTAGAGAGGGAGACCAGGGAGACCGCATATACCAGGACTCACGTCTTTGTGATTTCACGCTAGCGGCAAACGAAACCTGGTGTCTTCTTGACCTTTGCGCAAGACTGGTCAGCAACTCTGTCCCTCAGTGACCTTTTAAACCAGCGCTATATTGAAGTATCCAACCCCAAAAGGTTTTATAAACCCAAAACAAGTACAGTAGAGAGGTGGTTTAATGAACATGTTTGACCCTTTGTCCCTTCCTCACAACTCCCACTGCAGTGACATTAAAGCCAATTGGCCATTTTAATAGTGAGTGGCCCGTCATAGCTTAGGGAGAGGTTCTACCACAGAAGCTTACATTGGGTTGTCCCACAGCACCACTGGGTGTTACGTTGTGGTTTGGCTGGCCCACATTATTCACTCCTTTGTGTCCATTCATGTGTGTTTTCTCATGTCCTATATGGATCTGTAAGGGATCAATTCAATCAAACCTGTACAGTCGGTTGTTTACTGCAAATGTTTTTTTTCAACCACTCTAGTTCACACACCTATGACCCAACACCCACCAGTCAAGTCCCAGAGAAAAGCGCATCGACCACAGGGCAGCTTCATCCTCCTCCATACGTACAGCGGGTCAGCTGTGTGGTCTCTCTCTGGCCATAGTCTCGCAGCCATGAGGCTGCTGTGGGCTACTCACAGCCATCCAGCCATGACCACTTCCACCGCGCTCTGTCTTTTCTCAGGGTCCCCCAAAAGGCAGGCAGACATGTCAAATGGAACACTTTTCCCCCTCTGTAATATTCCACCCGCCCGCGACTCCCCCAGCGGTTATTGCAGGGGCTTACGTGTGATTTGTTTAAGGTCGTATATTACTCCAGCAAACCCGACCAAACCTAACATTTCCTCTATCCAGCCGCCTGTCTCAGAGTCCTGGCACTCGTGCTGTGTGTGTGTGTGTATATATATATATATATATAGATATATATATATGTATGTGTGTGTGCATGCCTGTGTGTTTGCATGTAGGTGTGTGCGTGCATGCGTGTGTGTATGCGTGCATGCATGTTTGTGTCTATTTGTGTGTGTGTGTGTCTGCTACATGCGTTTTTATGTACCACTTTGTGTGTGTGTGTGTGTGTGTGTGTGTGTGTAACACAGTGTGTAAACGTCTCAAGTGTGTAATTGTTCTAAGAATGTAACCATGTCATCATGTTCACTTTATCATCTCAAATGTGTAACTGCTGTGTGCGGTTATGTGTGTAATTCTCCTAAGTGTGGATCTGTTCTGTTATGTGTGTAATTGTCCCAAGTGTGTAATTCCCAGCAAGTCAGACTCCAAATGTAAGACTGCCTTATGTGCAGGTAGCCGATGTTTTGAAAAAGGGAAAAGCCCGCACACATGTAATTGTGGTGCATAGACTAAAAATGTATCCGGTGTTTAAAATGTGTTCTTCTTTTTTCAGCAGATTGTGAATCCTATTGCAAACCAGTGAAAGGGAATCTGAAGATCAACATGAAGAAATACTGCAAGAAAGACTATGGTGAGCGAACAACTGAATGCATCCAATTTATTTATCAAGCATGAATAAGTAGTACCCGTACTAGAACAGTGAATTATAACAGTAAATTGCCAGCCCATCAGTCCGAAACGTGATTGTTAGTAGCTATATGGTATTATATGTTATTATACTATATGTTCCAGGCTTTTTTTGCTAAATAGTATTTTCAGTTAGTTTACAGTTGTGTTAGGACTATACCTGCATCAGTTGTAATGGTTGGTTTGTCTGTGTGCCTTATCAGCGGTGCAAGTCAACGTGCTGGACATGGAGACGGTGGGCGACTGGGCCAAGTTCTCGGTCAACGTGGTCTCGGTCTACAAGAGCCGCGGCGAGCCGCTCAAACGGGGCGACAACGTGCTATGGATCCATATGAAGGACCTGGCCTGCAAGTGTCCCAAAATCCAGATGAGCAAGCGCTTCCTGGTGATGGGCACCAGCGAGACCGGGCCGGGGGGCCCTGGGGCCGGGGGGCCCGGGGCTGGACCTGGGGCTGCTGCAGGAGCAGAGCGCGTAGGGCTCCTGGCCGATAAGAACAGCCTGGTCATCCAGTGGAGAGACGTATGGACGCGGCGCCTCCGGAAGTTCCAGCGCAAAGAGAAGAACGGCAAGTGCAGCAAAGCATGATGGGAGAGAGAGCAGCACCCCCCACCCATACTCCTACCCCCCATGACCCCTTCCTAGCTCTCAGCTAGTTCACAAACACGACCCCACCCCCGACCCCCTAAAAACCCTGAACCCCAAAGCGGGGACACTGCACATTACAGAGACTGCATGTATTTTGGCTGTTTTAAGGACCACTTTGTGTATATTGTATAACTATTTCATTTTTATTTCCTGTTTTACTCATGGGACTCTAATCTATTGGTCTGCCTTTAAAAGGGACCATTAAAAAGGGTACGAAGTGTAGACGAGTGGATACCATTCCCTTTCTCGACAACGACAGCGAAAATGTCCACACTCCCCCACACCCCTGCCCTCTCCCATTCCCCTTCCCCATTCAGACTGCTTCAGTCCCCCCTCCTGCCACCATGTTTTAGTGTTTTGAAACTATCGAAGCTCACATTTCCCATTCTATTACCAGGAGTATCCATGGAGCTCAGATAATCAGAGAGAGAAACAGATTTTTTAGTGTTGTAGCAAAGTGCCCCATGCAGGGGAGAAGACAAACTGCACAACCTCAATTCGTCTGCCTCCTCCACCCACTGTTTCACTGTCTCTAAACCCCCACCTTTCTCTACGCAACTGAGATTACTGGCCTAGAGCGGCCATTTTGTCTTGTACTCCTATTCCGTATGTAAGATATGTAGACATGAACTCTCTGCAGTAGTATCTCTGGACCAGAACCTACAACGGCTGCATCCTCGTCCTCAGAGGATCCTTCTAACCACAACAAAGGCTGTCCCCACAGGGGCCTTCTCCAATGCAAAACGTCACTTCTACCACCACTGCCATTACAATATATATACAACTTCAGACTGAGGCATCTGCTACTCTAGTCTAGACTATACAGCTGTTGACAGTGACCCCACTGCTCACTCACTGGTTCTACTGCTCCAGTCATAGACAGACAGTGGCACTGTTTGGACACTGGCAAACACTAAACCCTAATAATGTTTCTCTTTTATTCTATATTCATGTACTTCTGCTCTCAGATTCCTATACTTCTACAGACCCCACTGTCTCACTATCTAAGTGAAGACCCCCCCCCCCCCCCCACAAGCCTTCTCACCACGAGCAGGAAATGGAATCATGCATTACTATCTGACTCATGTGAAGAAAAATAATCTTGAGCGGGACTCCAGCAGAGTGGAAAGTAGCCAGCTTCAGAACAGAACAATGCCCTTGATACTAGGGAAACTTTTGGGGGGATATTTTGTGTCATGTCTTCCACTGTTTGTTGATAGAAGGTCCTGCGGGTGTCATTGTGTGACCGATATCGTTTGTTGGTTCAATTCTATTATTTCTCTTGTCTTTTAAATGTTTGCCACTTTCGACGAAGTGTCCAATGACGGGCTAGTGATCGCTTGCCGAAAGAAGAGCTCAAAATAAAGAGTGCCATTTCACGAAGAACAGACAAAGGTTGGATTAAGCTCTACCTTTTCAACTGTAGCTTATTGACAAACTGAAAGAGTCCGGAACGTTCTAGGCTACGTACACACTGCCTGATTGTATTATGATGCGATAGTCTATTTCAATCCTCATGTCTTTGTATGTTTGCATGTTTGTGGTTTGGCTGGTCCGTCCGATGCGAAGCGAAAAATTTACAGTAAGCAGAGCATGGAATTAACAAATGTTAACATCACAAATCCAGAGGAAACCTCCTTAGTCATCTCCCCTCATTGGCCTTGCCGACATTTCCCTCTCTTCGTTGGCCAATAATGCATCAGCCTGTTTCTAAATTGAATCAAGAAAATGAGAAAATCAGGACAAAAACGAAACCACAAGGGAACGTATGTTTGCTCTCAAAGTTGCTGTTTTGTCTTTGTCCTTAGGTCATTTTAAAAGCGTATTGCGATTGATTTCAAAAATAGAAAACGTAAACACATTGTGAAGGGGTCATGCTAGCTAGCTGTTAGCATGCTGACAGTAATGTCATGCTAGCGGTTGGTTGGCTGCAGTGCTATGTTTGGTTTGTCACATTTCCAAGCCCCTCAGAAGAGTGTCTCTCCCTCTCTTGTCAGGCCCCAGTTCCTTTCTGTTCTGCAACATGTGTGTTTCTGTGTCTTAGATACACTGTATGTCCAAAAGTATGTGGACACTAATTTGAAGGGGCGTCCACATACTTTTGTATATGTAGTGTACGTGACAGTAGTGGGACAAAGGCAGCCAACCGCAGTCCTTCAGTGGTGTAGGTCTTGTTTTCATTTGCTGAAAGAATGTATATAAATGAGAAAATGTCAAATGTAAAAACCGCTTAAAGACACATGGTATGATTGTACTTTCTTATGAGATTATGTCGTTAAAGCTGAGAATGTAGACCGAGCGTTGTCATTCTAAAAAAAAAAAAAACGCTGAATGGATTTAGAAGTTGTTCACATGAAGGTCTGTCTGGTTAGATTGTAGGTTTTATGTGTAACAGTTGTGGGTCCTCCCTCATATGCATCAATGTTTGCATCATACAGTATTCATTCAACATGTCGCGTAGCACAGTGCTCTGAAAACCAATCCAAAACCAATCCATGACCAAAGTGAACTAGGTTGTTTTCCATACATTTTGGTGTAATATATAATGTTATTTCTTAAAACAGCAAAAGAGGTCAGACGGAACCACTAACATTTCCGAGTAAAAGTAGCGTTTCCTTAGAGGAATTCCCAGAGATGGAATTTCACAAAAATGCAGAACCAAATCGTCTGATTATTTATGTATTTCCGTCCATGACAAGCTGTCAAACAGGTGGTCTTACAGTAGCCACCATTTCTTGGCCTGGTATGTGGGGAAAGCATGGGCAGGTTTGATGGATGTCGAAGTTACGTGTCCAGAACCCCTTTCTCAGACTCAACCCAGAACCAACCCGCTTCCRCACAGGGTTATACTGCACTGTCTACAGTGCCTAGTAGCTCAAGTGTGAACCTCAACACTTCATAATACTGTATAGCCTGGTCCCAGATCTGTTTGTGCTGTCTTGGCAACTCCTACAACTCCTATGGTAATTTTCCAGAGGAGTTGGCCAGACAGCACAAACCGATCTGGGACCAGGCTATGAATAATATCCAGCAAGACAAAAATCACTATACTTTTTCTCCCTTTACCTCAGTCTCTATTTTCTTCCTCTTTTATCTGTGCCACCCTGAATATTGGACTACAGATAACAAGCTTTACTAAACCCTGCAGATGTTATTTAGAAATTGAAACGTACCCCTCGAAAGCATTTTGTAGTCTTCCTAGGGCGAGCCACCCTGTTGTTTTACTTAACAAGCCCCACAGCTTGGCAGTGGAACCAGGGTCGTAACTTGCTCTCTTTGTTCCCCTCCCGCAGTATTTATAACGTCCACAGGTGAGAGAGAGAGAGATCATTAAAGTACCTTATAAAGTAAAAACATAATGAGATATACACAAATGGATGGTGAGGAAAAGTGAGTTAAGGTTAAGGGAGTTGAAGGAGAGAGTCTGCCCATTGGGTATAATATGGACTGAAGTGCCAATACTTTTTCTGTCATTGTCTTTGTAAAGCCAGTAAGTAACAAGCCAGAGAGACAAGCTAAATTATTATACTTAGAACATTTTAAATATATATCAAAGCCCAAAATGATTGTAACAATGACTGTAGACCTACTGCTGCCAGGTGTTATGAAATATGTGAAATCTTGCTCAAGAAAGCATTGAAAGGGCAAAATTCTATGAAATGTCCCCCCATTTGCTGTCCTCATGACATTCTGGTCACAGAGTTACACTATAGAGCACCACTCACACAGACGATGTCCACCTGCCTTCTGAGGGCCGATGGGGTGTTGCCTTCCGCCCCATGCACCCCCCCCCTTCCTTCATCACTCGTGTTATTATGAAGTCTTCCTTGTACATTTTCCTCTGATGCAATGACCACTGACTTTTTAATCGTAAATGACAAATAAATTATTAGTTAATGAAATATGTGTATCGTTTGTCATTTTGAGGATCATGCAGCAGATCTAGATCAACGGCTGCTATGCTGCCATCGGGGCCCAGACCCAACTGTCCGTGTGTGTGCGTTTCCATGTGTTTGGTGCATGTGCTCTTATACTGATGACTACGTGGCTAGTCAAGTGGCCTGTATTGTAACCTTTCTGATTTTGGGTGCTGCACTGGGCTGGCCGTGTGTGTGAGAGTCTGATCCTGCTCTGGGGTTTTTACTCCAACTGAAGACGGGTTAGACTACAGTAGGTGGGGAGACTAGGAGGGAGACTAGGAGGGAGACTAGGAGGGAGACTAGGAGGGAGACTAGGAGGGAGACTAGGAGGGAGACTAGGAGGGAGGCTGGGTGGTTCCCCACCCAGGGCAGAGCAGGAGCTGAAGCTCTGAAAATAAACAGTGGGGCAGCACCCGCTCCCCGCCAACCCTCACCTCCATCTCAGTCCCCCCACCTCCACCACACCTCAGAGGAAACCCAACACCATTGCCTGGGACATGGCAGGAAACTCCTCTCTCCTCCCCCCCTCCTCTCTCCTCTTCCCCCAGCCTCCTCTCCTCTCTCCACCCTCTAACCAAACAGGCCACAGCCATCCTTTTAGTTAATTACAGGAAAGCAGTAATTTATCATTACTCTCTCTCACTGGACCAGAAATAGGGCCAGAGCTGAGATGAAGACAGACTGACGCTGTGACGGTCCGGACGGGACAGACTCATTTTCACGCCACTTCGATACAGCTAGGACTGGAAGTGATTTTCTCAGGAGGTTAGGAAACCATTTTCCTAAACTTAACCCAAATTCTTTTAACCTGCTACGTTAATATTCCTAACCTGCTGCGTAAGTTCTAACCTGCTACGGAAAAGTGACTTCCAGTCATAGCTGTATTGTAGCGTGGAAAGAGTGGTTCTAGGTCCGGCCACACTGCGGCACGTCTCCATTTGTGACAGATGTCCATCCCACCTTACCCTGCGGCCGCCCCATCAGTCTCCAGCTCCTGTTACTCACAGAAGGCACGGCCCTCTGGGATAGGGCTGAGATCAGACAGTCCTTCAAGAGGTGAAGGGAGTAGGGAATGCAGGAGGTATTACTTGGAGGTATATTTGGGCTGCTCTCCTCTCCTGTCTTCTTGTCTATCTTCTCCCTTCCTCCCCTGCTCTCCCCTCTCTTTTCAACTCACCTCCCCTGTGCTTTCCCACTCCAAGAGAAGTTGGACTTGTGGTGTTCCAAAAAGGAGTTACCTGGAACTCCTTCTCTTCAAGGGTATAGGAACCCCACTCCCCTCTGTTGCTGCTTTCCCAAGGGCTGGTAGACTGGGAAAGACAAATGATGTGCTGAAACCTCGCTCAGCCATACAGGAAGTACTTGCCTGACATGACATCTCAGACACGCGCCAGTGGGCCCTGGTTGGCCTCTCTGGCTACCGGCGGGCCAGCCGGCCAATCCCCTGACTGAAAACAGAGCCAGAGGCTGGGCTGAAGGCGTGGGCCCAGGGAGCACTGCTCTCACTCTCACAGGGAGACTGGGGGTCCATCAAAAACATCCCCATAAAGTACAGTACCCCAAATATACTGAACAAAAATACAAACGCAACATGTAAAGTGTTGGTCCCATTTTTCATGAGCTGAAATAAAAGATCCCAGAAATGTTTCATATGCACAAAAAGCTTATTTCTCTCAAATGTTTTGCACAAATTTGTTTACATCCCTGTTAGTGAGAATTTCTCCTTTCCAAGATAATCCATCCACCTGGACAGGTTTGGCATATCAAGAAGCTGATTTAAACAGCATGATCATTACACAGGTGCACCTTGTGCTAGGGACAATAAAAGACCACTCTAAAATGTGCAGTTTTGTCACACAACACAATGCCACAGATGGCTCAAGTTTTGAGGGAGGGTGCAATTGGCATGCTGACTGCAGGAATGTCCACCAGAGCTTTTGCCAGATAATTTAATGTTAATTTCTCTACCATAAGCTGCCTCCAACGAACGTCGTTTTAGAGACTGACAACCGCAGACCAAGTGTAACCACACCAGCCCAGGACCTCCACATCCGGCTTCTTCACCTGCGGGATCGTCTAAGGAGTGGGAGGGGAGGCTCTGAGGAGTATTTCGGTCTGTAAAAAAGCCCTTTTGTGGGGAAAAACTCATGATTTGGCTGGGCCTGGCTCCCCAGTGGATGGGCCTGGCTCCCAAGTAGGTGGGCCTACTGTATGCCCTCCCAGGCCCACCTATGGATGCGCCACTGCCCAGTCATGTGAAATCTATAGATTTTTTAAAATTGACTTCCTTCTATGAAGTGTAACTCAGTTAAATCTTTGAAATTGCTGCATGTTGCGTTTATATTTTTGTTCAATGTATTGATTGATTTTTTTTTTRRTCCAGAAACTGTTTTCTATTTAGACATTCACCAGAAGCAACCCTTATTAATAGAAATTGTAATATATGCTTAGTCTATGGCTTATTAACTGTTAAGTACTAGTGAATAAGCGTTGAATAACAGGTTATCCTATATCCATCACTAATATCATTACAGACTCCAGCCATTTCAATCCTATATCATCTCTCAGCTCTGACATGGCTTCTTGAGGCCGGACCTTTGGGATACTTAATCGCAGCCCATGATTGGTCGAGGGCTGAAAGCCCCAATAGCCCCCAATAGCTCCCGGAGTCCAAACCGCTGCCCTCGACAGCGATGTGTTGACAAGACCCCCATCAGGGCCGTTCACCTGGCTTACTTTGGCAAACGCTCCCGCAACATGATTAAAAATAGGGCTGTTACTCTTTTCCCCTCAATTTAATAATGTTACGAATAGGGGAGTCATTATGATTTGGGGAGCTCAACCCTGTGTGGGGGTTGGTTAAATGGAGAGTTATGGAGGTGCTAGAAAAACATGGGATTTTTTTATTTTCCTTTCCGTTAATGATGTCATGTTGGTTGGGAGGATGTATGTGCGTTCGAACATTTCCCAGGTTTACCTTGGCTGTTTGATTCTGTTCAGAGATTGAACCCAGGGTCATATTCAGTAGGCACGAAAAATAAGAAAGCAGTCCAAAAGCGAGTGAAACTGGGATGTACTATCTGAACCTGTCCAATAATAAAAGTTTGTTTTAGTTTTCCATTGCAAAGCATTTTGAAACAGTGTGACATTATGAACACGACCCAGGAAATGTTTGTTTTGTTTTCACTGACAACCTGACATTAACACTTTGGCTATGACGACTTCATTGAAAGGTAGACCCTTTGCTTGATTCTTCTTAAAATGTATCTTTGGCGATCTTGGGCAGTAAAGCATTTAAAGAGACACCGAACATTGGCACGTGTGTTTTTCTGTTGCTTCGCATTTGGTTACTGTTTGTCCCCCATGAGACACTGTAGACGCCTATTTCACTTCCTCAAAATCCCCAGAATGAATCTGAGAAATCTGTAATAAATGTTGACGTTTTGCCGAGGATGTTTTAGTTTTAGTTGTGCAATTTTACATCTAACTAAGGTGTTTGGTGCAGTATTTCTCAAGTATTTGTAATGGRGTTCCTCCTCCTCTTCATACGAAGAGGAGGAGCAGGGATCGAACCAAAATGCAGACTTGTGATTTGCCATAATATTTATTAAAGTAAAGACGAAAACACGAACTTCACTTAAAACTAAACAAAACAACAAACGGAGTAGACAAACCTGAACGTAAGGACTTACATGTAACGCAGAACGAACGAACAGGAAAATGACTACACAAAACGACGAARGAACGAAACAGTCCCYTATGGTGCAACATAGACACAGACACAGGAGACAACCACCCACAAACAAACACTGTGAAACTACCTACCTTAATATGATTCTCAATCAGAGGAGATGAAAACCACCTGCCTCTAATTGAGAACCATATTAGGTACCCATTAACCAACATAGAAACAGAAAACATAGACTGCCCACCCAAACTCACGTCCTGACCAACTAACACATACAAAACTAACAGAAAACAGGTCAGGAACCGTGAGCAATAACCCCCCCCCTCAAGGTGCGTACTCCGAACGCACCACCAAAAGTCTAGGGGAGGGTCTGGTGGGCATCCTGACCACGGTGGTGGCTCAGGCTCTGGGCGAGGTCCCCACCCCACCATAGTCAATCCCAGCTTACGTCTCCCCCTTAGAATGACCACCCTCTTATTTCCCCACCTAATTTAAGGGGCAACACCAAGATAAAGGACAGCTCCGGGACAAGGTAGCTCAGGACAGAGAGGTAGCTCAGGACAGAGGGATAGCTCAGGATAGAGAGGTAGCTCAGGATAGAGAGGTAGCTCAGGAAGAGGGCAACTCCGACTGAAGGGCAGCTCCGGACAGAGAGACAGCTCTGGACTGAGAGGCAGTTCTGGATGAATGACGGCTCCGGACGCTCATGGCAGGCTGACGGCTCTGGACGCTCATGGCAGGCCACGGCTCTGACGCTCATGGCAGGCCGACGGCTCTGGACGCTCATGGCAGGCCGACGGCTCTGGACGCTCATGGCAGGCCGACGGCTCTGGACGCTCATGGCAGGCCGACGGCTCTAGACGCTCATGGCAGGCTGACGGCTCTAGACGCTCATGGCTCGCTGACGGCTCTGGCTGCTCATGGCTCGCTGACGGTTCTGGCTGCTCATGGCTCACTAACGGCTCTGGACGCTCATGGCTCACTGCGGCTCTGCAGATCTGTCTGGCTGGCGGCTCTGGCAGATCCTGTCTTTGGCGGCTCTGGCAGATCCTGTCTGGTTGCGGCTCTGCAGATCCTGTCTGGTTGCGGCTCTGGCAGATCCTGTCTGGTTGGCGGCTCTGGCAGATCCTGTCTGGTTGGCGGCTCTGGCAGATCCTGTCTGGTTGGCGGCTCTGGCAATCCTGACTGACGAACGGCTCTAGCGGCTCCTGACTGACGAACGGCTCTGACGGCTCGGGACAGACGGGCGGCTCTAATGGCTCGGGACAGACGGATGGCTCAGACGGCACTGGGCAGACGGATGGCTCAGATGGCGCTGGGGAGACGGATGGCTCAGATGGTGCTGGGGAGACGGATGGCTCAGATGGCGCTGGGGAGACGGATGGCTCAATGGCTATGAACGGATGGCTCAGATGGCGCTGGAGACGGATGGCTCAGATGCACTGTGGAGACGGATGGGCTCTGGCCGGATATAGGCGCACTGTAGGCCTGTGCGTGGTGCCGGAGACTGGTGGACCGGGCTGGGACACGCACTTTCAAGGCTAGTGCGGGAGCAGGAACAGGGCATAACTGGACCCTGGATACGCACTTAGGCCTAGTGCGTGGTGCCGGCACTCGTGGTACCGGCTGGGGACACCAGCTTCAAGGCTAGTGCGGGAGCAGGAACAGGGATACTGCGACACCTGGAACGCACATTAGGCTAGTGCGTGGTGCCGGCACTGGTGGTACCGGGCTGGGACACGCACTCAAGCTAGTGCGGAGCAGCAACAGGATGCACGAGACTCTGGAACGCACAGAGGCTTGGTGCGTGGCGTAGGCACGTGTAATGGCTGGAGACACGCACATTGACGAGTGCGGAGAGAACAGGGCTCTGAAGACACACTGGAGCCTGCGTGCGGTGTGTAGCCTGGTGGAACTGGACTGGCGAGCGGAAGTGGCGCCGGAAATACCGGACCGGCAGGAACGTTACTGGCTCCCTTGAGCACCAGCCAGCTGCCCAACCTTACCTGGTTGAATGCTCCCCGTCGCCCGACCAGTGCGGGAGTGAATAACCCGCCACCTGGGCCATGTAGGCCGAAGCGGACACCATCCGTAAGGGCTGGTCCATGTAAGCCGGCCCGAGAGACGCACTGCGAGACCAGACGCGTTGAGCCGGCTTCATGCACCTGGCTCAATGCCCAATCTAGCCTACATGCGGGAGGTGGAATACCGCACCGGGCTATGCACACGTAACAGGGACACCAGCGCTCTACTGCTAACACGGTGTCTGCCCGTACTCTCGCTCTCCACGGTAAGCTGCGGAAGTGGCGCAGTCTCCTACCTGCCCTCGGCCCACTACCTCCTAGCCCCCCCCCAGAAATTTTGGGTAGTATCCACGGCTTCCAGCCTTGCCTCCGTGCTGCCTCCTCCATATCGCCTCCTCTCGGCTTTCGCTGCCTCCAGCTCTTCACGAGGAGGCGATATTCTCCCGGTTGTGCCCAAGGTCCCTTTCCTTCCAATATCTCCTCCCATGTCCAAGAATCCTTGATGCCTTGCTCCTGTTGCCGCTTGTCACGCTGCTTGGTCCGTTGGGGGTAATTCTGTCACGATCGTCTACTGAAGAGAGTGAGGACCAAGGCGCAGCGCGTGAAAGAACATCTTCTTTATTTCAGAATAGAGAAACATGAAACGAACACTATACATAAACAAACAAACGACCGTGAAGCTATAAACGTTGTGCACACACACACACAGGCTACCAAACGTTCAAACATAGACACAGACACAGGAGACAACCACCCACAAACAAAACACTTGGAAACTACCTACCTTAATATGATTCTCAATCAGAGGAGATGAAAACACCTGCCTCTAATTGAGAACCATATTAGGTACCCATTAACCAACATAGAAACAGAAAACATAGACTGCCCACCCAAACTCACGTCCTGACCAACTAACACATACAAAACTAACAGAAAACAGGTCAGGAACGTGACAGTATTTAAAAAAAAACAGTGTTGTCTTATGTAAACAGTCAAAAACTGTAATATCCTGTTTCACGGAATCGTGGCTGAATGACGACATGGATATTCAGCTAGCGAGATATACGCTGCACCGGCAGGATAGAACAGCATACTCCGGTAAGACCAGGGGGGGCGGTCTGTGCATATTTGTAAGCAACAGCTGGTGCATGAAATCTAAGGAAGTCTCTAGATTTTGCACGCCTGAAGTAGAGTATATTGTGATAAATTGCAGGCCACACTACTTGCCTAGAGAGTTCTCAGCTATACTTTTCGTGGCTGTTAATTTACCACCACAAACAGATGCTGGCACTAAGACCGCACTCAGTCAGCTGTATAAGGAAATGAGCAAACCACTCTCCCAGAGGCGGCACTCCTAGTGGCCAGAGACTTTAATGCAGGGAAACTTAAATCAGTTCTACCAAATCTCTATCAACATGCAACCAGAGGGAAAACATTTCTAGATCACCCGTACCCCACACACAGAGACGCGTACAAAGCTCTCCCTCGCCCTCCATTTGGTAAATCCGACCACAACTCTATCCTCCTGATTCCTGCTTACAAGCAAAAATTAAAGCAGGAAGCACCAGTGACTCGGTCTATAAAAAAGTGCTCAGATGAAGCAGATTCTCAACTACAGGACTGTTCTGCTATCACAGACAGGAACATGTTCCGGGATTCTTCCGATGACATTGAGGAATATACCACATCAGTCACTGGCTTTATCAATAAGTGCATCGAGGACGTCGTCCCCACAGTGACTGTACGTACATACCCCAACCAGAAGCCATGGATTACAGGCAACATTCGCACTGAGCTAAAGGGTAAAGCTGCCGCTTTCAAGGTGCGGGACTCTAACCCGGAAGGTTACAAGAAATCCCGCTATGCCCTGCGACGAACCATCAAACAGGCAAAGCGTCAATACAGGGCTAAGATTGAATCATACTACACCGGCTCCGACACTCGTCGGATGTGGCAGGGCTTGCAAACTATTACAGACTGCAAAGGAAAGCACAGCCGCGAGCCTACCAGACAAGCTAAATCACTTCTATGCTTGCTTCGAGGCAAGCAACACTGAGGCATGAACGAGAGCATCAGATGTTCAGGATGACTGTGTGATCACGCTCTCCYTAGCCGACGTGAGTAAGACCTTTAAACAGGTCAACATACACAAGGCTGCGGGGCCAGACAGATTACCAGGACGTGTGCTCCGGGCATGTGCTGACCAACTGGCAGGTGTCTTCACTGACATTTTRAACATGTCCCTGATTGAGTCTGTAATACCAACATGTTTCAAGCAGACCACCATAGTCCCTGTGCCCAAGAACATAAAGGCAACCTGCCTAAATGACTACAGAACTGTAGCACTCACGTCCGTAGCCATGAAGTGCTTTGAAAGGCTGGTAATGGCTCACATCAACACCATTATCCCAGAAAGCCTAGACCCACTCCAATTTACATACCGCCCAAACAGATCCACAGATGATGCAATCTCTATTGCACTCCACACTGCTCTTTCCCACCTGGACAAAAGGAACACCTATGTGAGAATGCTATTCATCGACTACAGCTCAGCGTTCAACACCATAGTACCCCCGAAGCTCATCACTAAGCTAAGGGCCCTGGGACTAAACACCTCCCTCTGCAACTGGATCTTGGACTTCCTGACGGGCCGCCCCCAGGAGGTGGTGAGGGTACGGTAGCAACACATCTGTCCCGCTGCATCCTCAACACCTGGAGCTCCCGCAGGGCCGGGGTGCGTGCTCAGTCCCCTCCTGTAACTCCCTGTTCAACGACGACTGGCATGGCCAGCACGACCCACACACCATCATTAAGTTTGCAGCACGACACAACAGTGATAGTAGGCGCTGATCCACCACAACGACAAGACAGCCTATAGGCGAGGAGTTCAGAGACCTGCCGGTGTGCCAGAATAACACCTATCCCTCAACCTAGCCAAGACTAAGAGCATGAATTGTGCGACTACAGAAAAGGAGCACCGAGCACGCCCCCATTTCATTGACGGGCTGGTCAGTGGCAGCAGGTGAGAGCTTCCAAGTTCCTTGGTTGTCCACATCAAACAACAAACTAGAATCGCCGTCCCAGAAACACACCAAGACAAGTCGTGAAAGAGGGCACGGACAACAGCCTATTCCCCCTCAGGAATCTAAAAAGATTTGGCCATGGGTCCTGAGATCCTCAAAAGGTTTCTAACACTCAACATCGCGAGAGCATCACGGAGGGCTGTCGGTGTGCATCACTGGAACCCTCCGGTCACGTCCAATTGCTCGTGGCCTCCGACCAGCAAGCACTACAGAGGTGATGCGTACGGCCCAGTACCATCAGGCGGTGTCAGAGGAAGGCCCTAAAAATTCGTCAAAGACCCCAAGCCACCCCAGCTCATAGAGCTGTTCTCCTCTACTATCGCATGGCAAATCGGTACCGGACAGTGCAAGTCTAGGACAAAAAGGCTTTTTACTGTGGTATTTATTTCTTTACACACACACCACACACACACACACACACACACACACACACCACACACACACACACACACACACACACACACACACACACACACACAACACACACACACACACACACACCACACACCACACACCACACCAACAACACACACACACAAACACAACATACCTTTTTTTCGCACTATTGGTTAGAGCCTGTGAAGTAAGCGATTTCACTGCTAAGGTCTATAACTATTGTGGTACGGCCCACGCTGAACAAATAAACTCTTTGATTTCGCATTGAGGCTGCAAAAAAAATCCACAAAAAGGAATCAATCTGCCTATTGCGACTAGAGAGCAATCACCCCAGTTTTCACCTCCCGAAGTTAGTGAACAAAATGGACGAATCAATCTTCGATAATCCTCCTCTGC
>NC_036858.1:14533545-14535212 GCF_002910315.2 Salvelinus sp. IW2-2015
CACACACACACACACACACACACACACACACACACACACACACACACACACACACACACAAACTGCTTGGGGGCCATAGAGGGGGGGGTTAACCTATCACGCTTTCATAACCTGCCAAACCAGCTTCATTGGGCTTAAATGGGACCTCATTACCACTCGGCTTCAAAGCCAAACAATGGTCTTTTTCAGCATGGTGCCTGTGTGTGTTTCGCTTATACCTTATACCTCTTTTTCACTCTATTTTTCAGTCTCCCACTTTCTCTTCCCCTTTCCCTCTACCCCCTCGCCTTTTCTCTTCTCCTTATCTTCCTTCTATTTTGTCTCCCTCTGTGTCCTTGGGGTGTGTGTGTGTCCAAAGTGTGCGTGCGTCCTTGTACTCGTGTCTTCGTGTGCGTTAGCAGCATACATACATGCATGTATGTATTCAAGTGTATTTGTGGGTCACGTAATATTATAGACCCCTGGAAACCGCAGAAATGCGGTGAGAAGTCCGTACGGACACCCAAGTCATAAATATGCAGTGTCTCTATCACTCTCTCGTTCTCTCTCATGGTCCACGTCTCTTCCGTTCTTCCCTGAGTAGAAGCAGCTGCTGTCCACTCAAGACGCCCTTGTTCTCTCTGCAGCTGACAAGATGCGCGGCGATGACCACGCCTCTGTTCACACATCTGTCCTCCTTCAATTTTCCGTCTTTCCATTTCAGAAACCTTGAAAAACGTTCTATGCATTTTTTCTCTCTCTCTTTTTCTCTTTCTCTCTCAGAGGCACCCCTACAAACCCTGTCATTCCACCCAGCGAAACCAACGCAATCCGCACGGGCCTGCGAGCCACGCTAATAATGGCATCGCTCTTCGACAGCTTTCCCTACACAACCGAACAATGTCTGTCGCATTAAGGTGACTCTGGGTACATAACTCGAGTCTGTGTTCCTTTGTTGGGCCTCTTTTAATAGAGAAACAAATGTTATTGAGCTATTGAGTGAGTGAAAGTGAGGAGAAATGTGAGTAATTTAAAACCGGTGTGGTCCTATGAGGGTTTCGATAAGCGCATTGTATACCAGAGGCTAGCTCTGTCCTAATCCTGTCCTCAGCTTTGTGTTTGATTGGGTACTGTTGAAAATGGGGATGAGTCTGCCTCTTCAAAGCCTGTAACATTAGAGGTTTGTGTGTGTGTGTGTGTGTGTGTGTGTGTGTGTGTGTGTGTGTTGTGGTGTGTGTGTGTGTTGTTGTGTGTGGTGTGTGGTGTGTTGTTGGGACTTGCATGCCTGTGGTTTTTTCAAGCTTTGGTTACTTGTGTGTGCCATAATTTCTATTACTTGACCTATCAAGCTATTCAGAACTGTGATCCACCAATTGCTCTAGTTTAGAGAATTTCACTTGGCTTGGAGAAAGTGCAATTACTGGTCTTCCATGGTTTGGTGGTACATGACTAAGGCACACTTCTTACCTCTCCTGATTAATTAATCCCTCTACACACTTTGGGTGTTATGCTTTGGGCAGAAGCGGTTCTTCCATGGGTTGAAAGCTTATAAAAGCCGGCATCTGTGTTTTGGGGTTAAAGTTTGGGGTCGTGATCAGAGAGTGGACCATGGCTTCGTTTCCTACCAGCCTCTGGATTAGAGAGAGACACACAACAAAGCCAAACTAGACTGCACTCACTTTTTATCC
>NC_036858.1:14535237-14536632 GCF_002910315.2 Salvelinus sp. IW2-2015
TGTGTGTGTGTGTGTGTGTGTGTGTGTGTGTGTGTGTGTGTGTGTGTGTGTGTGTGTGTGTGTGTGTGTGTGTGTGTGTGTGTACTTGCATGCCTGTGGTTTTTCAGACTGGTTGACTTGTGCTGGCCATATTTCTATTACTTGACCTATCACAGCCTATTCAGAACTGTGATCCACAAATTGCTCTAGTTAGAGAATTCTCAACTTGGCTTGGAGAAAATGTGCAATTACTGGTCTTCCATGTTTGGTACATGAGGGCACACTTCTACCTCTCCTGATATTAATCCCTCTAACACTTTTGGGTGTTTGCTTTGGCAGAGAGCGGTCATCCAGGGTTGAAAGCTTAAAAGCGGCCATCTTGTTTTGGGTAAAGATTTGGGTCCGGATCAGAGAGTGGACCTGGCTTCGTTTCTACCAGCCTCTGGATAGAGAGAGACACAAACAAAGCCAAACAGACTGCACTCACTCACACTCTCTAAAACATAAGGTGGTTTGGACCAGAAGAGAGAAGGAGAGAGAAAAAGAGAAATAATCGATCTGTGACTTTTTCCGCTGCGAAGCTGACCGTCAGATCAGGTGCCAAGGGTTAAAAGTGACTTGGAACTTTAAAAAAAATGAAATACGGAGGAAACCCAAAAAGAAAGGATGGAAAAACCGTCACGTAACAGCTTTAGATAATATGTTAGCTTCAACTCCGGAATCCATGTTTTATTCAAATACTTGAAATACCACGAAAGACAAAATGGTGGACTACAAGAATAAATGATATCATTTGGAGGAGGTTCATTTTGTGTTGGATGGATTGGAAGTGTTGCTAGTTGGCCTCCATTGGGAGCCAGGACGTTTAGATACATATGTGTAATTTAACAGTGAATAACTAGACGTGGTCATCTCACAGGCCATTTCTAACTAAATCTGACTCACTGTAGAACTGATAGTAGGAGCGAACACTTTAGTCTCTCATCTGCAGGACGTCGTCTATCTGACGAACATCTTGGCAACATCTCGAGCGATGTTCAAGTGCGTGCGTGTTTCTCTGCTCTCAAGGACAGCGTGGTGTTCCGTAAAGAAGAGCCAGAGATGAATTGTGTTGACAATACCTCTTTTGCATGATGACTGCACGGGAAAGGAATCCAACTCTAAGTGGTGCCTCATCTCATCTTAGATCAGAACCATGCAGTTGAGTTAGGCTAAAAACATTTCTGTCCAATTCCCAAAATTATGCCGAACATCTCCTTCGGTGCTCAAATGCACTATATCTCTGTCATCTAAAGTTTCTAATCAATTCGTCGTGTCTGACTTGACTCTTTGACTCTTTCAGTTCCAAGTCAAACAAAATCACTCTAAGCAACTCACTTTCCATCTCTCTCTCTCTCTCTCTCTCTCTCTCTCTCT
>NC_036858.1:14536967-14585901 GCF_002910315.2 Salvelinus sp. IW2-2015
AGATCTGGGTCAGGGCACCATTGATAAGGACATCACACCACTTCCTCCTAATTCAGCTCATACAGAGGTTCAAACCCACGACCTCTGCCTCACAAACACACATGATCGCAGCTGCTGAAGCATCTTTCACAGATCTCCATCTGCTACACTACGCTATGCTATGCTATGCTATGCTATGCTATGCTATTCTATTCTATGCTATGCTTTGCTATGCTGGTCCATGCATCAGGCCCATCTGTTGGCGTTTACCGGCAGCTCTCCCGCCCCCGAACTGATCTCCGGTCCACATTAACCAGGCTAATTTGTCTGCCAAAGCCCACTCTGATTGCTACCATGTGATGTCCTGTGAAAGGTGAGGGATGCCTACATATCTGTAGAGTGAAAGAGGGCTAGAAAGAAAGGTGGAGAGAATAAGAAAAAAGACAGATGACATGAAAGAAAAAGGAGAAAGAGACAGAGGCCGAGAGAGAGACAGAGACTCATAAAAGAGAGTAGAACATGACCTGTGCCGTTTCAGGTTCCTTGTTAAGGGACTGAGCTTAATCTCCCAGATATAGCTGAGACAGAGAGATGAGAGCAGACTGATATCTCATCTGGCGCTCCTCTGAGACCATCTCAGTCACGTGTCTGTCTGTCTGGGAGTCTAGAAGCAGGCTGGGATCATGGACGACCACACAGATGGGAACAATACACTATCTCTGACTTCAAGCCTCTGAGATACCCAAATCCCCAGATTCCCCGTCCCTCTATCCTTTAACGAGTCAAAGACCAGGAGACTCTCCCATACAGTGCGCACCACAGGGGAGGATCCGGATGATGAGCTTGGTCCATGCGACATGCGGGCGAGACGGGGAATGGGGGACGCTCATACGGACGGAGGCCCGCATGGATAAAGAAGCTCAGGGGGGTCGTTCCTTCTTCGTGGAGGAATCCTATGGTGTGTGCTGCACTCTACTCAGTAAAGCCTCTCTTCCTGTGAAACACTGTACAGACTCGCCCCGAAAAACCAGGAAGATGCGGAAGATACCCTTAAGCACAGACCTAGGATCAGCTTACCCTCCCTAAACCCTAACCTAAACCATTAGGGTTAGAAAATGGCTAAACTGTCCTGAGATCAGTGGCTCAGTGCAACTTCCTCTCTCGTCCCTTCACCACCATAGGAAGACCACTGCATTTAGTCAGAGCTCCACGTCAAGCAGTAAGACTCTTCTCGGCTAACCCACACCAAACCAAACCGCTTGGGGCTGAACAGCAGACATGGTTTGGCTTGGGGCCTGTTGCTCCAGGCCTGTCAGTTTATCCAGCCCTATACCACTACAGTATACCCAGGGTCCCATCATTACTAATGAGAGCTGCCACCCCATTACTCTTCCACCGAGCCAAGATCGGACATGGGACTGTGGTACACAAATATGCCGATGTAATGTTTAAAAAAGCCAGTTCGCATGTCCAGGTAGTGAGAGCGTTTTTCTTTTTTTCTTTTATGGCACGTGATGGACTTAATCGTTCAAACCCTGACTGACACTGTGAGAGTACTGTAAGTCAACCGAAAGTGAGTCAAAACAGAAGTACTAGGGAAGAGGAAGTCAAAATCGACATCAAATACATCTCGCACCGACAGTGACAACAAACACATTCAGTCTTGGATTTATAAACGCAATAATTAATCCAAACAATCAACGGTGGACCAGATGCAGGCCTGATGAGAGTGAGAGAGGAACATTTTTAAAGGGAATGTTTCCCATGGGGGACCAGAAGCATGCCCCCTTTCAACAGAGGAAGTCCTGGACAACTGTGGGCCTTGTGTGTGCCAGGGAAAGCAGGAGTCAGGCTCTAGGCTCAACAACATGGGCACCTGTGAAAATACAGACGGCGCACCAACGTATCAAACCAAATAAACCCACCTTGGCGCAGAGCGAGGGGGCGCACTTTGATGACAGATGCCACTCGCTGGTCGCGCCCGAGGCCAATAAACCAGGATATACAGCGCTGGCAGGATGGGAGGTGGCGAGTGCTAGCGACTCTAATGCTATTTTTATTTTTTTCACACTGTAGCGTCCGAGCATTCCGTCTCTCCACACACAGATGCTACATTTAGGCTAATGCTCGTTGTAGCTTAGCTGATTCACGTGTCACCATTAACAAAGCTCTTCACACACCGCTAACGTGACCGTTCAGTCCTTCGTCATTTAACCACAACTTAGTGTGAATGATAGCATTGATTTGAGCTAACATTGACTTCATGACATAATAGCTCATTTGTTTAAGGGTGGTTTGCAGACTGTTGTAACTTGTGTACAGTGTGTAATTTCCAGCAGCTGGAGCATGGTGGACACACTGTTCGACACGCTGCAGTGGAATAGCGGAAAGCCCGTTTCCTCCTCCTCCCCTTCCCTTTTCCTCTTTTCCTCCCTGTTTGGCTTGTGTCTCCCTCAGGCCAGGCCACATTAAGGGGCGCGGCTTTAGATTCTACAACCCCTAGGCCCAGAGCACAGAGGAAGGAAGGCCTCAGGTTTAGCTTGGCACCCCAAGCCTCCAACCGCCACACCAAGACATCGCCAGCTGTGCCAGCTGCGACCGCCAGCTGCTCGAAACCAGAGACCGAGCCAGACTGGCAGCCTGAACGTCCTTGGCGCGGCCCGTGCCCTTTTCCCTCTCTCCCATTGAGTGGCCATAATGAGAAATTCCTGCAGGCTAAAAGGTTGATGAGTTTTGGACCGGTGCGCTGTGCCGGTAAATCGTTACTTTTGAGGACCTAAAGCGGCAGGGAAACAGGTACCTCATTGTGAAAACACGCGCGACTGGTTGAACGATCAATACCCAGAGACCTCGGCACGGCCAGCACTCGTAACCAGACTTTTAAAGCTTTTCCTCTTTTTAATGCTGAGGTTTGGGCCCAGTGCTCGGGAAGTTTGATCCCACTTTATTCCACACCAGGACATTGTTTCCATAGTAACTTAATGAATCTGCTAAGGTTTCTTTTGCACGTCGGAAGCGAAGCCCGACTTAGGTAATGAATGGGGGTTGTGGGTTTTTGTTGTGAGTTTTGTTACGGCGTACTGGGGATCGATGACACTAGCTTCACTAACCATTGCTAATTATTCTCATTACACCAAGCGATTAGCTAGTTTGGGGTGCTTTCATTCGGCTTGGGTTCTGTTGGAGTCTGCTGGGCCTGTGAACAAGAGGGCAGTTTCCCCCGAGTCACTTACGACCGCAATGGATTCTTCAGCCTAAACTATTTGCTTTGATGTGTCTGGCCAGATGACCCGTGGACTTCACACATTGGAGGAAAAAAAGCAGAAATGATAAAAATGCAGGCACAAAAAAAAAATCCTCACAATACAACACAAATAATATTCCTATCTGAGCCATGGGACTGTCAGTAAGAAGCAATCAAGTGAATCTGTGAATGGCCGCCCCAGCAGAGCACAGCACACCTGTACCGGCTATACCAGACTCAGGGATGGGGGGGGGGCTTCTCTCGCCCAGGTGGCTGAGAGAGAGGGTGTGAGGAGAAGTCTTTGTATCATCAAAGAGGGGAAAGAGAGAGAGAAGACAGAAAAAAAGAAAGAAAGAAGGACAGAAAGAAAGAAGGACAGAAAGAGA
Source organism: Salvelinus sp. IW2-2015 (assembly GCF_002910315.2). Taxonomy (NCBI): domain Eukaryota; kingdom Metazoa; phylum Chordata; class Actinopteri; order Salmoniformes; family Salmonidae; genus Salvelinus; species Salvelinus sp. IW2-2015. The sequence goes on from NC_036858.1 coordinate 14,540,577, forward strand.
GAAAATAGAGAGCGAGAAAGAAAGAAGAAAGATAGAAGGGAAAGGAAGGACAGAAAGAAAGAGAAAGAAGGACAGAAAGAAAGAGGACAGACAGAAACAAAGAAAGAGAAGAAAGAAAGGTACAAGATCAGAAAGAAGAAAGAAAGAAAGAAAGAAAGAAAGAAAGAAAGAAAGAAAGAAAGAAAGAAAGAAAGAAAGAAAGAAAGAAAGAAAGAAAGAACCATAGATTATTCTTCAGAATAAGGAGAATTTGATGGCTTGGGAGTGTTTACATGTGCTACTTCAGAATGCCAGCAGTGTTAAGGGCTGGTACCTTAAGGTTCTCCGGGACACTTGCCTTGAGGTTAGGACACCTACTTCATGGTAACATACTCATACCCCGTCTCAGATGTTTATATATCCCATTGACGCAAGAAAGTCACTTGTCACAGAGATGAGGCAGTCTTATAGGTAATCAAAATGACTCCACCCTTCACCGGTATACTATACCAACATGACGAAACACTTAACTTAGCCATTCAACAACTATCCAGCCGCCATTTTGCCAAAATACCTCTACAAATGATGGTTACCTTAGGAGGTCAATCTCCCAATCACCCCCAGCCCTCCTGGCCTGGCTCAGGCATTAGGAATGTGTGCCATGGTGCCGTGAATAAGTTATGTTTATTGTTTCAGGGGAGAGGTGAAGAGAGGGGAMATGTGTGTGTGTGTGTGCGTGCGTGTGTGTGTGCGTAATAACAACCAGGTGAGAAGAGCTTCGTAAGCCCCGTGGAATGTGACCGATTCTTAAAAACAAGAGATTAGAAAGATGGAAAAGAGAGAGAAAGAGGAGAAAGAAATTCATGACTGTTTACTCGCTTTCTTTAAAGGTCACAACTGTACTTCACCTCTTGAGAATGATRGTTGCACGCAAAAACAGATCTACTGAACCGAGAGCCGTGCTCAACTTCGCTCTTAGCCTATCAGATCTGTTAGAGTCKTCTGCCTCTGTGAACAGACTGTAGTTTCTCTGGCCTGGTAGTCTGTCTTTTCATCTAAACTAGGACCTCTTCTACCCTCCTTATCTGTCTTGCACTGGGGTCAGGTGAGTCTGCCTAACTAAAATCAGCGAAAGGAGACATTTCAGACTTCCCCAAAGACCTATTCGTTTGTGGTGCGGACACAGGAGTATACTGTAGTATTACATTGAGGGTGGGGTAGAACAAGCCGATGGCAAGGGGAAGGTGTTGAGCTACAACATAGCTAACGCCAGGGCTACAACAACCCCGGTGGTTAGCACCTTTCATCAGTTGCTAGGAAAACCTACAGCGTGTCGGATGGGAGGCGGAGGTACATGGGATTTAACTCAATAATTATTTAGCAACAGCATTTGAAATGTTTCAACTGCTATGATTACATAGCAGCCTTGTATTTCACATTCAAAAATTGTGTMTTTATCTCAAATGCTGCTGCTTTCTTGTATTGTAAATTAGCAGTTCTCAAAGAATGAATGGTATGACTATTACATGCAGGCATTTATCATTCAGATTAGGCCCTTTGGCTACATGATTAGTAAGCAGTCATTTATRTCTTACCTTATCTACTAGCAATGAGTGTGCATTTATTGCAAATCAAGAAAAAATCCCGTTCCTCCACCCTTATTCCTGTCTTTTAATGACCCGTTATTATTTTACTACATTACATCCCGTTGCCAATAACACAAATCAGTGTGACATCTCAGGGGCCCCCAAAAAAACGTGGATTCCGACCATTTCCCCATCAACTGTTCCTGTGAGTGTATACTCTTGCCATTATGGATGTGTATTGCTAATGTCCCGAAAACAAGAGATTAGCCAAGTATAATCACACGCCTTTGTCGGCAGACTATTTTTACATTTCTTCTCGGCGTAATGCATGCGTTCTCTCATTTTTCTCATCGTCTTTAACTGCCGACACATGCTTTCAATTACGGGGCCATCTGGTTCTCCGCCGACGGACCCAAAAAGATGGAAAGTTACAAGAGCGTGCACACCCACGGTTTTATACCTGAGAGGTAACCTCTCCCTAAGGAGGACAGACATTTGATGGAGCCTGGGACTCCAGAGAGAGAGAGAGCGAGAGAGACGTGAAGGGAAGGAGAGAGAGAGGCAGACAGAGCGAGAGAGAGGTGGAGAGAAAGAGTGGGAGAAAAATTCGAGAGAGAGAGAGATGGAAAGTGATTTGCTTGGAGTGATTTTGTTTGACTTGGAACGGTTAGACACCATTACGAAACTTTAGATGACAGAGACGATGAATTTGAGTACTAAAAAAGGTTATATGTTCAGCACAGGAACATACTTCTTGCTGTCTCATGCAACGGAAACAGTTTCGTTCAAAAAAATGTAGCGTCACCTCAAATGTAATATTTCCATTGATTACAGTATTATTGGTCTGCGATATCTTCAATCAATTGACGTTTGAGTTGGACACCGAACAACACCATTATAAATCCTCAACAACCTTCTCACCTCACCCTTTGTACAGTCCCTTCCCAGCTAACAACAAACATTCCCACAACTTTAGACAACGCTCCGCTCATTAGGTCATTGCCTAATGTCTTCATAGGAATGTTCTAGTGATGTGGAAGGACTGTTTCCAAGAGACCATTCCCTTAATGTCGAACAAACGTACCCAGAACGTGGTTAACACGTTCTCAAAATATTCAATATTAATGTTCTAGGCACGTTTCATTGGAACGTTGCAAGAATATTCTGGTGTCCATTTTTCTGAGGGTTAGGAATATATTCCATCGACGTCACCGACTCACACCAAACATACACAGAACAGGAGTGCCATGTTCTAAACATATACAGAAAGATATTAACTTCATAGACACATTTCATGGGACGTTGCAAGAACGTTCATGTGTCCAGTTTTCTGAGGGTTAGGAGAATTTTGCCATCAACGTCACGCCAAACATACACAGAACATGGTTGCCTTGTTCTCAGAATATAAAATATTAATGTTAATGTGAAAAGGCTACTAGGAATACGTCTTTAAGTTCGCGAAAATTTTATCACATATGTCAGATTTCAATACTGGCTGAMGTCAAAACGCAGTAAGTTGTCTTCTCTCGAATGAGTCTTTGATCATATTTTTGCGATATTCCTARCTCGAGAAGTTTTTTATTTAACATAGGGTCTAACACATTTCTCCTATTTGTCTGCCTCTTCAGTCCAGGGTGCATTGCATGGTGCCATTGCGAATGTCATACTCCGCTCTGCGAGGCACATTGATCTGCAGGTTGAACATGGTGAGATTGTAGACTCCTAAATTGATTGTGCAGTTTGTTTAGGCGATTGTACAGCTAACTAGCTKCTTCACGTGCTGATATTGACTTTGGTGTTAATGTGTGTAGCTTACGTTTGCTAGCTAGCTACCTAGCTACAGTTGCGAGGTAGGCAGCCAGCGCATAGAGGGAGCATTGCATTGTGGGGTTTGTAGTCAACTTGAGCTGCAAGAGATTTCCACAATTTTCKCATTTTGCTACCAACCTTATTATAACGACAAAATGGAGAGAAAAAATCCCCCAAAATATTGTTCTCACATACTAGTGTTATGTAACACTGTAAATTATAGGAATGAGTGGTTTTGGGTGGATTTTTCCTTTAACGGAATGTTCTCTAACAACAAAACATTCTAACATACACTACATAATCAAAAGTATGTGGACACCTGCTCGTCAAACATCTCATTCCAAAATCATGGGAATTAATATTGAGTTGGTGCCCTCTTTGCTGCTATAACAGGCTACACTCTTCTGGGAAGGCTTTCCACTAGATGTTGGAACATTGCTGAGGAGACTTGCTTCATTCAGCCACAAGAGCATTAGTGAGGTCGGGCAGTGATGTTGGGCGATTAGGCCTGGCTCGCAGTCAGCGTTCCAATACATCCCAAAGTTGTTTGATTGGGTTGAGGTTAGGGCTCTGTGCAGGTCATTCAAGTTCTTCCCCCCCGATCTCGACAAACCATTTCTGTATGGACCTCGCTTTGTGCACGGGTGCATTGTCATGCTGAAACATGAAAGGGCCTTCCCCACACTGTTGCCACAAAGTTGGAAGCACAGAATTGTCTAGAATGTCATTGTAAGCTGTAGCGTTAAGATTTTCCTTCACTGGAACTAAGGGGCCTAATCCGAACCATGAAAAACAGCCACAGACCATTATTCCTCCTCCACCAAACTTTACAGCTGGCACTATGCATTGGAGCAGGAAGCGTTCTCCAGGCATCTCCCAAACCCAGATTAGTCCGTTGGACTGTCAGATGGTGAAGCGTGATTTATCACTCCAGAGAACGCGTTTCCACTGCTCCAGAGTCCAATGGTGGCGAGCTTTACATCACTCCAGCCGACGCTTGTCAATGCATATGGTGATCTTAGGCTTGCTATGGCTGCTCGGCCATGGAAACTCATTTCATGAAACAACTTCGCGGCTGAGCCGTTGTTGCTTCTAGACGRTTCCACRTCACAATAASAGCKCCAGTGGACCAGGGCAGCTCTAGCAGGGCAGAGATTTGGCAAACTGACTTGTTGGAAATTCTACGACGGTGCCATGTTGAAAGTCACTGAGCTCTTCAGTAAGGCCATTCTACTGCCAATGTTTGTCTATGGAGATTGCATGGCTGCGTGCTCAATTTTATACACCTGTCAGCAACAGGTGTGACTGCAATAGCCGAAGCCACTCATTTGAACGGGTGTCCACATACTTTTGTATATATAGTGTACATACAATGTTTCCCTAACTAACAGAAAACTGGACGCTCAAACACCCGGGGAACATTATGGGTAACGTTACAAAAATGTTATCTCWCCCTATAATTGTTAGATGGGTTCCGTCTTGCCCACGTTTATTTGTCTGTAATATCATGTACCACAAGGGTTGCTGCTGTCTCTGTCTCAGAGCCTTTCTCCCACGACAGTGGGAGGGGGATATCAGCCCCACAGCCGCACACATACCTGTGGGCTACCCAGCACCGGGATCACAAATACAGAGAGAGGGAGAGATAGAGACTACATTCCTTCTTCTCCTGCTGCTGTTGCCGCCGCCACCACCTGCCTGCCTTTCCTCACCCGTCGAATGCAGGAACGCGATCGCGAACACAACGCTACCACAACGTTGCACCAGCCCCCGGACAGCTGCAGCCCAGGTGGCAACTCAGAGAGGCAGTGAAAGTCACCCAGGGTCCTTCACCCACTGCTCTATGACATTCCCAGATGGTCTATACACATGCATGAGCTCACACAACCTCCACATTCACCCCCATGCTTCCCACTAGTAACAGATGAATATGAATCAAATTGATATCTCCATTTGGACAATCTTCTCTAAGTATATATTCAGATGAAAGTCCTGGGTAAATTGGCCACAGTAACATGATAACATTATATTCATTACTTTATCAAACAGGAAGACTGAAGATTTCTCATCCATGTAGTAAGTCAATGACTTGTAGAGCTATGCTCTGTTTAGTACAGAGGCTATGACCACATCTAGTGAAGGAGACAGTTTAACATCTGTCGTTTTCTTTCCTGTTGATCTTTAGATATTTCTGGCCCTTCTTGCAATGATACTGCTCTCTTTATCTCCCAGAACCTCTACCTCCCCGCCTCCTCAACCCAAATGGAGGGAGGGGTGGGGGGGGCCCCAGCCGGACTCATTTAATGCATCTTCAGGCCTGTAAAGACCCTTAAGAGAGGCACACCTGAGCCGGTTCGTAAAAAACCCCGGTAGGAAAGGGCTCGTGCAGCTGCCTTTCTGTCTGCAGCCGCTTCAATCCTTATTACAGGCTGGCTTTTCTCCTTCCTCTCCTAGTTACCCTCCTGCCCCTCCACGATCACCCCCCCCCATCACCACCACCTCACTCCGACCCCACCTCAATCCCCATCTTCCCAAGTCCACCTCAGTTTCTCTCACTGTCTCTCTCTCTATCTATGACCCTGTGTCTATGACCCCGTGTCTATGACCCTGTGTCCGTCATGTACATACATCCTACTATCCACCGCGCCACTCCGTTATGTGTCCCCCCTTCGTGACCTTTGACTTTGGTTGTCTGTAGGTCACCCGCCCCGTTCCCAACCCAGACACACACCACGTTGTCTTTCTCTCTTCCAAACCCTTCATTATCTACTCCTTCCCCTTCCCCTGCATTTCCACTTGTATCTGTCTAAATATTCCTCTCTGCCCACCTAGATGTATATACAACAATCACACACACACACACACACACACCACACACACACACCACACACACACACACCACACACACACACACACACACACACACACACACACACACACACACACACACACACACACACACACACACACACACACACACACACACACACACACACACACACACACACACATTTGTTTTTACTATTCTTGTGGGGACCAAACAATTTATTCCCATTCAAAATCCTATTTTCCCTTACCCCTAACCATAACCATAACCATAACCCTTAACCTAGCCTTTACCCTAACCGTAACCACAAACCACTAACCCTAATTCTAACCCTAACTCTAAATCTAACCCTTAAACTTGTATAGTGCACTAGCCCTATGGGCCCTGGACAAATGTAGTACACTATAAAGGGACTAGGGTGCCATGTGGGACATAGACTGTGTCAGTCAGTGGTAATGAACTGTGGGTGGTTGGTGGGAGGTGAGCCTGTCCTTTGGGAACTCTCCCAGTTTTCTTTTAATTATTCCTACCTGAGACCACCAGGCCAATCTCCCACTATCACAATTAAGCTCTCTTTTTCAGCATATTCAGGCGGAAGCGGCATTCCAGGGAATTAGAGTCGATTTCACTTGGCCTCCAGTACTTTTTGGGAATACTTGGACAGAAAATGTACTCTCCTATCTATCGGAATCTACTTTCCCCCCAACATGGAACCAGTCTAGCATTCAGTTATTTCCCCAATATTTTTAGATCCTTTTCAACTCAATTAAATACAACTTTATTGGTCCCCTCAGGGCAATTTAGATGACATGGTCAGAGCACTTAAGATTAGATACCAGGCCTGTATTCATAAAGCGTCTCAGAGGCTGTGTTTAGACAGGCAGACCAATTCAGATATTTTTTCAATAAATGGTCTTTTGACCAATCCGATCAGCTCTGAAAAATGTGARAGGTCAAAAGACCAATTAGTGTAAAAAATATCAGAATTGGGCTGCRTGTCTAAGCGGAGCCAGAGTAGGAGTGCTGGTCTAGAATCAGATCTCGCCTCTTATTCATTATCATTTAAAAGGCAAACATCCTAGATCTCTCCTACTCTCAGACACTGTGAATAAGGGTGTGGTATGACTGTGATTTTGGGTGGAAAGAGAAATGTCCACAGATACTGTATATATAGTACCATACCCAACCACATCCCAGTACCTAAAACATGTGTTACGTTAGAATCGTGGTTTTATGAAGGATGATCCCAGTTGTTCCAACCGCAGGGACAATCGTACACCACTGTCCTCAGTAAATCATCTCTGAGACACAGGGCTGAGCCTGTCTGGTGTGAGAGCACATTCACCAGCTTGTCAACACGACACACATTCACCACACACACACACACACACACACACACACACACACTATATATCTCTCTTTCACACACATACACACACATACACACAGTCTTGTATAACTAACCTTGTGGACACAAACAATTCAGTCCCATTCAAAATCCTATTTTTCCTAACCCCTAAGCCTAACCCGTACACTTACCCTAATCCTAACCCTAACCTTAACCTTAACCTTAACCCTAACCTTAACCCAAAAACCTAACCTTAACCCTAAACCTAACTCTATCTCCAAACCCTAAAACTAACTCTAACCTTAACCCTAAACCCCCTAGAAATAGAATTTGACCTTGTGGGGACCAACTTTTTGTTTGTTTACTGGTCCCCACAAGAATAGTTAAACACACACACACACACACGCACACACGCAAACACACACGCAAACACACAGCTGCCCTACATAAAGTCTCACAACTCATACCCCCCTGCTTGACACCTGCCACAAGTGTCACAGCCAACCCAGACCCTTACCATGTGTGACACACCGCGACCCCCTCTTCAGCCCCAGACGTTTACGCCTCTGCCCACACACCAACCCCCCTGTAAATGGCTTGTGCACCGGAAACCCCTCACACCAGCCTGTGTACCATAGCTACATACCTKAATACCTGTCCCCATTGTCCCAATCCCCTCAGTCCCATACCCCTCCTCTGCACCTGTGCATACGGTATTACAATTCACCCTCTATAGTTTCTAGGGAGTGGGGGATGTGTGTGTGTGTGTGTGTGTCACAGGAGGCTGGTGGCACCTTAATTGAGGACGGGCTCATAGCAATGGATGGAAACGGTATAAKTGGAATGGTTTCAAACACATCACATGTTTGATTCCATTCCATTCCCTCCATTCCAGCCATTATTATAAGCAGTCCTCCCCTCACCAGCCTCCTGTGGTGTGTGTGTGTATGCGTGTGTATGCGCTGTGTGTGTGTGTGTGTCGTGGTGTGTGTGGTGTGTTGTTGTGTGTTGTGTGGTTGTGTTGTGTGTGTGTGTGTGTGTGTGGAAGATGGGGGGTGTTTCCTCTCCTATTATGTTACTGTGTGGTATGGTGGGGAACTTCCCTTGCTCACCACAACTGAGAAATGCACGGCGTGTTGATCACAAAGGAGGAGTGGGCCTGACCATATCAACATGTCTAGTCTGAAAAGTACAGAGAGAAACACTATTAATGGCAAAATGAGTGAAACCACCAACTGGAGGGACATTAGCATAAAATCAAATCATAGACTGGCGTAACACGCAGGATACGAACTCTGATCTCCCACGGGAGCAACTAACGTCTTAGGCCATTAGGAAATTCCCTATTGGGCAGATGGCTAGACACTGGTTTTGACGTTTGCAGGCAGGGCTACTTCAACACGTGACCATGACCGACTCATGTCAGCTACGCTGGGATTGAAAACATCAACCGAAAAAGCCAAACCATCAACTAAAACGGCTAAATCTATCCTTTGAGGAGGTAGGCTAGATGATAAATCAGTCAAACATGAGCATTTTAACTTTAAGCTGAATGTGAGATCAGTCTCTACTTAGCTAGCTCTAGCATGCATTAGCTAGACATAATATGTGTTAGCCAGCCATAGCAAGAGTCAGCTAGCCATTCCATAGCGCGTTAGCTTATCTCTCGCACAGCGGGGAGGGTAAATGCACGCCTTTTATGCACCTTTTTTTTGGCGCAAGCACTTACCCACCTATTGGGGGAAAATGCATTGAAATTAGAAGGAGCATTACTTTAATCAGCATGAATGGCTGCCAGCGTTTACCCACCTATTTTTTTACCGCTACATCACTGCTCTCGCCAATTAGCATTTTACCATGCGTCCTTTGAGGAGGGGCGAGGCTGGGTTTAGGGTCCTCCCCCTCAGTCTGAGTCTCTGTACCCAGCACCCCACCTGTAATTATCTAGGGATTACCCTTTTATATGAGCAGCCTTTATAGCATCCACAGGGACTTCCTGCTTCCCCTCAAAAACCCTCCAATAAAAAGCCATCTCTGCAGGATCGCAGCAGGGCACCGGCCAATCAAACCCATTCCCTTGCTCTCACGGAATCCCAAGGCCAACAATGTGACCATATGGAATTGGGAGCACCATTCAATATGTATGTGGTGTCCTTTTATATCTAGAAGATGAATAGATGGATGTACCAGCAGGGAGTTCCTAATGATTGTTACAGGGAAATGGTTGGTGAGGGATGAGAGGGGAATTGGCAGACTGATCCATACCCCTCTGTTCTTTAAAACATCCACACTCTCTTGCCATCTGCTGTTTACCTAAAGTTTGGGTGGCTTTCTGTTTATACGCCTTTTCCGATGATATACGCTAAGTATTGGGTATTACAGGATTTCCATTAGTCCCTGTGCTAAATGTACTTCAAAGAAATGGACCGATTCTGATAGAATGACTGGTGRGCGGCATCCATATTAGGAAGTCCTGTTGGGCCAGGGTTCTTCTTGTTGTGGTTGTGCTGTCCAGATCAGTATCAGCCAGTCATAACGGAGTAGGGGCGCATTCCACTTTTTAGCCCAGATCCCAAATATCCTCCCACCCCTCCTTATTCAAATTCTGTTGAGGAACGTCGAGAGAAGGAAAGAACTGTAAAATCAGGCAGGAATTCTGTTTATAGGCCGTCAGGACAAAGCTGCTGCTGGAGAGGGATAGCCATATCACCAGCAGCAACGTTGAAGCTGCTGGGTAAAGTGGCACTGCCAGATGGTAAAGTGCTTTAAGCCACATTAAAGTATACACACAATCAGTCACACACACGCAAACGCACAACCACTAACATAAAATCACCCACACACACGCATGCATGCACATTCTCACACACACACCCACACACACGCACACACACACGCGCACACACACACTCTAACATGCAATGACACACACACTGAGCCAGCCGTGTAATTGCTATTGGACTGCTTCACCATAGCCTGTAGCACCATGGTCGCACGCAATGTTTCGACCGGGAGCTCCCCAAGTCACAGAGAAAGAGAGGAGGCCAACAGAGGGAGGGAGAAAGGGAATGAGGGATAGAAAGAGAGTGGTAGTGAGTGGGAAAAGCCCAACATAAAAGGTTCTGGCTCTGTCAAGCAAGGTCACACCCAACCCAATGAGAAATAGGATCAACACCTGCCATCAATGGTCCTATGATAGATTTGTATTGAAAACAAACCAAAGAACCAAGATCAGGACCAAGTTGAAGTCCTAATTTAACCTCTAATTATATTGCCATCATTGGTCAGTTAGAAATAATAACACGGTCATTTGGCAGATACTTCGACACTAAATAAATACATGCAATATGAACACTCATGTTGATGTGGTTCGCGTCATGCTCAAACTTAACGATCCGTTTGGCACCACAATAATACCATCAGCTGAATAGTAAACTGAACAAAGTCAGACTGGAGCAAAAAGCAGCGTGCACAGGTGGCACAGTACCGAGGACCACGTTTTTACAAGCCACAAAAACGCCAAGGTGTACGCTACACCCCATCCTGGCTTGTATAAAGTACCACGTTCTTACACTATAAATAGGCACAGATTGAGAAATAATGACGAGGGCAGCGAGTGTTCTCAAAGAGCTCTCGACCAGGCTCTCTCCAAAAAGAGACCCCTGGAAACATGTGGTGGTCTCTCCTCTAAACCTCGTGAGAACCATTTGGGCTTTCCTCTTTATTTCTGCCTCCTTTACAGAGTGTGTGTGTGTGTGTGTGTGTGTGTGTGTGTGTCTGCGTGCGTGCGTGCGTGCGCGCGTCTGTCTGTCTGTCTGTCTGAGATACATTCATCAGTGTGAATAAAAAACATTTGACTACATTTTTTGTCCATGAGAGTACTATGAATCAATATTACAACTGACCCATTGACAACAATATGCCAAGCAAACATTCCACTCTTCAAACACACATCAATCTTTATGAATGTTGTTATCAGTTTGAAGCGTCTGGTTGTAAATCTAACACGGTTAAAGGGTTTTATGGACATTACTTGGGATTTGTCTTTTGGGAGAATAAAACTTCCAGGCTGCCAATAATACTCCTCGAGCTTCACAGTAAAATGCCATTTATTTGCTCCATATGTTTGTTACAATGTGCAAAATCACCATGCATGGCACTGAAAGATGTGAAATGTTCTGTTGATGGGGAATGGGAATCAAACATCTTACTCGTATGAGTAGAATATCACTATGCACACTTGAAAATGAGGGGGATGTTGATTGAAAAAGTCCGTATTACTATGTACCGGGTGTGAGTTCTACGTTTTTGAAGTTTTGTTTTGTAATACACTGCTCAAAAAAATAAAGGGAACACTTAAACAACACAATGTAACTCCAAGTCAATCACACTTCTGTGAAATCGAACTGTCCACTTAGGAAGCAACACTGATTGACAATAAATTTCACATGCTGTTGTGCAAATGGAATAGACAACAGGTGGAAATTATAGGCAATTAGCAAGACACCCCCAATAAAGGAGTGGTTCTGCAGGTGGTGACCACAGACCACTTCTCAGTTCCTATGGCTTCCTGGCTGATGTTTTGGTCACTTTTGAATGCTGGCAGTGCTTTCACTCTAGTGGTAGCATGAGACGGAGTCTACAACCCACACAAGTGGTCAGGTAGTGCAGCTCATCCAGGATGGCACATCAATGTGAGCTGTGGCAAGAAGGTTTGCTGTGTCTGTCAGCGTAGTGTCCAGAGCATGGAGGCGTACCAGGAGACAGGCCAGTACATCAGGAGACGTGGAAGGAGGCCGTAGGAGGGCAACAACCCAGCAGCAGGACCGCTACCTCCGCCTTTGTGCAAAGAGGAGCACTGCCAGAGCCCTGCAAAATGACCTCCAGCAGGCCACAAATGTGCATGTGTCTGCTCAAACGGTCAGAAACAGACTCAATGAGGTGGTATGAGGGCCCGACGTCCACAGGTGGGAGTTGTGCTTACAGCCCAACACCGTGCAGGACGTTTGGCATTTGCCAGAGAACACCAAGATTGGCAAATTCGCCACTGGCGCCCTGTGCTCTTCACAGATGAAAGCAGGTTCACACTGAGCACATGAGCACATGTGACAGACGTGACAGAGTCTGGAGACCGCCGTGGAGAACGTTCTGCTGCCTGCAACATCTTCCAGCATGACCGGTTTGGCGGTGGTCAGTCATGGGGTGGCATTTCTTTGGGGGCCGCACAGCCCTCCATGTGCTCGCCAGAGGTAGCCTGACTGCCATTAGGTACCGAGATGAGATCCTCAGACCCCTTGTCAGACCATATGCTGGTGCGGTTGGCCTGGGTTCCTCCTAATGCAAGACAATGCTAGACCTTATGTGGCTGGAGTGTGTCAGCAGTTCCTGCAAGAGGAAGGCATTGATGCTATGGACTGGCCCGCCCGTTCCCCAGACCTGAATCCAATTGAGCACATCTGGGACATCATGTCTCGCTCCATCCCAACGCCACGTTGCACCACAGACTGTCCAGGAGTTGGCGGATGCTTTAGTCCAGGTCTGGGAGGAGATCCCTCAGGAGACCATCCGCCACCTCATCAGGAGCATTCCCAGGCGTTGTAGGGAGGTCATACAGGCACGTGGAGGCCACACACACTACTGAGCCTCATTTTTACTTGTTTTAAGGACATTACATCAAAGTTGGATCAGCCTGTAGTGTTGTTTTCCACTTTAATTTTGAGTGTGACTCCAAATCCAGACCTCCATGGGTTGATAAATTTGATTTCCATTGATAATTTTTGTGTGATTTTGTTGTCAGCACATTCAACTATGTAAAGAAAAAAGTATTTAATAAGAATAGTTCATTCATTCAGATCTAGGATGTGTTATTTTAGTGTTCCCTTTATTTTTTTGAGCAGTGTATATATCCTGTCCTTTACTGCCTGTGGTGTTTTTGTTGTTGTATGAACAACTCCACACAAGAAGTTACCTCTCGGGACAAAAAACATATTTGATTTGGAATGTAAAGTTTTTGGGGGATTTGAAACTTAATCTCTCCTTGGCCACATAACCACCATTATGACATCACCAGCATGGATCTAGTGCATCGCAAMGAAATCAGCTTGGTTTGCCATGGAATCCATCTATGCCATTGTACATCCCGACGTTCCACAGACATATTCAAGAGTCTCCTCATAAACAACCACGCCTTCTGGGAAGACACGTCGTTTTGAGACACTGAATAACTTTGCATTGCTAAAATGTCACGTCACTATGACTTTGGCTACGAGTCTGACTCTCAGTCTGACAAGGAAGAGTCTGACTACATCTCTGACTTGGTCAACTATAGATATGTGTCTGAAGGTGACTCTGAGTCAGATGAGCAGTCAGAAGTTTTCCAGGGAGGTGAGCTACAATGACTTTGATAAGGAGTCTGACTCCAACTATCAGTCTGAAAAGGAAGACAATGATTCTAACTTTGACTCGGACTACGAGTGTGGCTTCGTCTCTGACTGTAACTTTGGGTCAGAAGACAAGTCAGAGGAGTCCAGAGAGGTGAGCCTCATCACAGAACCCATGCCCTCCCAGCCATCCTCTGCTGGTGCCTCTCGCCAAAGACCCAGGGCCGTGGAGCCCCAGTGGCCAGGAACGATGCCCTGAACTGGGCTGAGCTGGAACAGCCAGTGGACCAGACTATGGCCCATGTGGGCCTGAAGGTCATGGGGGTCATGGTGGGCAAGCACCATGTGGAGCCCCAGAACTCCAGCCTTGAGATCACCAGAGGGCCTGTGGTGGTGCCATCATGGGTTGCCTGGATAAGAAGCAGGGAGGCATACAAAGCATTGACTTGCGGTTTCCAGCCAGAGGACCGAACCTTCTAGGAGAGATCAGCTGAAGATGCCACAATGGTGTGGAGAGTCTCTCATGAGAGGGCCAGAGAATCAGCCTTGTCTAGTTGTCTAGGAGACTTTCAGCCAGAGGGCCAGAGAATCAGCCTCTTCTAGTTGTCCAGGAGACTTTCAGCCACAGGGTCAGAGAATCGGCCTCTTCTAGTTGTCCAGGAGACTTTCAGCCACAGGGCCAGAGAATCAGCCTCTTCTAGTTGTCCAGGAGGCTTTCAGCCAGAGGGACAGGAAATCAGCCTCTTGCTAGTTTTGTCGCAGGAGACTTTCAGGGCACGCAGGGTCAGAGAATCAGCCTTCTTCTAGTTGTCAGGAGACTTTCAGCCACAGGGCCAGAGAATCAGCCTCTTCTAGTTGTCCAGGAGACTTTCAGCCAGAGGGACAGAGGAACGCCTCTTCTAGTTGTCCAGGAGACTTTCAGCCACAGGGCCCAGAGAATCAGCCTCTTCTAGTTGTCCAGGAGACTTTCAGCACAGGGCAGAGAATCAGCCTCTTCTAGTTGTCCAGGAGACTTTCAGCCAGAGGTCAGATAATCGGGCCTCTTCTAGTTTGTCCAGGAGCTTTCAGCCAGAGGGTAGATAATCGGCCTCTTCTAGTTGTCCAGGAGACTTCAGCAAGGGTCAGAAATCGAGCCTCTTCTAGTTGTCCAGGAGACTTTCAGCCAAGAGGGTTCAGAAATCAGCCTCTTCTAGTTGTCAGGAGACTTTCAGCCAGAGGGTCAGATAATCAGCCTCTCTAGTTGTCCAGGAGACTTTCAGCCAGAGGGTCAGAAATCAGCCTCTTCTAGTTGTCCAGGAGACTTTCAGCCAGAGGGCGAGAATCAGCCTCTTCTAGTTGTCCAGGAGACTTTCAGCCAGGGGACAGAGAATCAGCTCTTCTAGTTGTCCAGGAGACTTTCAGCCAGAAGGGACCAGAAATCAGCTCTTCTTAGTTGTCCAGGAGACTTTCAGCCAGAGGGACAGAGAATCAGTCTCTTCTAGTTGTCCAGGAGACTTTCAGCCAGAGGGTCAGATAATCAGCCTCTTCTAGTTGTCCTGGAGACTTTCAGCCAGAGGGTCAGCCCTCCAAGAGGAAGAGAGGATCAGAGGACTCAAACAGTTTCCTTAGCCCTGTGGTGCCACCATGGGTCCCCTGCAATATAAATAAGGAGTGTGACCCTAGCAGCACATCCTGGTTGAAAGGGAAGAGGTATTCTGTCTTTTGCCTTGTTTTTTTTTTTTGCTTTTATGTTTTCCTTGGAAGACTTGAAAATCATTGAAAATTACATGTATTCTAATTATCAGG
The DNA here is from genome assembly GCF_002910315.2 of Salvelinus sp. IW2-2015. Taxonomy (NCBI): domain Eukaryota; kingdom Metazoa; phylum Chordata; class Actinopteri; order Salmoniformes; family Salmonidae; genus Salvelinus; species Salvelinus sp. IW2-2015. The sequence goes on from NC_036858.1 coordinate 14,556,291, forward strand.
TCAGATTCGGACAGTGACAGTGTGACAAGGGTCACCCAGAAGAGGACACGGGAATCAGCCCTTATCCCAGGAAATTCAGACTCTGAGGGAACCAATGGGAAGAGAGGGAGGTCCGTCTGCTGAGGATAGCGACTCGACTCAACCAATCTTAAATAACGTTTCATGTACTGTAATCATGGTGGGCGAGCACCATTTCATTGCACGTTGTTATTTATTAATATATTWTTTTTTTTCTGACTGCATGAAACTCCATTTACTAAATATGTTACTATCATTTTTGTAGGCTATATTATTATATTGATTTAATAAAAATGTCTACGGTCTTTCTGGTCTCATTGTCCTTGTGTTCTTTAATGGTTACCATTACTTGTGATTGAGTTTGAATATAGCTCAATAAAAATGCATCTGACTGACACTCAGCTAAGATTGTTTTAAATCTTCTTTATCATCTACAAAAATAAGATATACTTCAAACAGGATTTGAATCTCCATCACTTCCGGCCCATATAACCACCATTATGTCATCACCTGCATGGATCTAGTGCATCACAAAACATTTTTACATTTGTATTCTTCTAAATAGATGTGAATATACACTGGAAAAAAATATAAACGCAACATGCAACAATTTCAATGATTTTACTGAGTTACAGTTCATATAAGGAAATCTATCAATTGAAATACATGCATTAGGCCCTAATCTATGGATTTCACATGACTGGGAATACAGATATGCATCTGTTGGTCACAAATGATACAAATAAAAAAAGGTAGGGGCGTGGATCAGAAAACCAGTCAGTATCTGGTGTGACCACCATTTGCCTCATGCAGCACGAGATCTCCTTCACATAGAGTTGATCAGGCTGTTGATTGTGGCCTGTGGAATGTTGTCCCACTCCTCTTCAATGGCTGTGCGAAGTTGCTGGATATTGGCGGGAACTGGAACATGCCATCGTAATTGTTGATTCAGAGCATCCCAAACATGCTCAACGGGTGACATGTCTGGTGATTGTGAAGGACATGAAAGAACTAGGACAATTGTGTACAGATCCTTGTGACATGGGGTCGTGCATGGCAGTGGATGAATGGCACAACAACGGGCTTCAGGATCTTGTCACAGTATCTCTGGGCATTCAAATTGCTATCGATAAAAGGCTATTGTGCTTGTTGTCTGTAGCATATGCCTGCCCATACCATAACCCTACCGCCACCAGGGGGCACTCTGTTCACAACGTTGACATCAGCAAATCGCTCACCCACAAAACGCCACACTGCCCGGTACAGTTGAAATCGGGATTCATCCGTGAAGAGCACACTTCCCCAGCGCTGGCGTGGTTACACATGGTCTGCGGTTGTGAGGCCGGTTGGACGTCCTGCCAAATTCTCTAAAACGACGTTGGAGGCGGCTTATGGTAGAGAAATTAACATTCAATTCTCTGGCAACAGCTCTGGTGGACATTCCTGCAGTCAGCATGCCAATTGCACGCTCCTTCAAAACTTGAGACATCTGTGGTATTGTGTTGTGTGACAAAACGGCACATTTTAGAGAGGCCTTTTATTGTCCCCAGCACAAGGTGTAATGATCATGCTGTTTAATCAGCTTTTTGATATCCCACGCCTATCAATTGGATTGATTTTCTTGGCTAAGGTGAAATGCTCACTAACAGGGATGTAAACAAATGTGTGCACGCAATTTGAGAGAAATAAGCTTTTTGTGCGCATGGAACATTTCTGGAATCTTTTATTTCATCTCATGAAACATGGAACCAACACTTTACATGTTGTGTTTATATTTCCGTTCAGTGTACATGTGTGTATCTATTAAGCAGGGTGAAAAGGTGTGAAGAGGTACTGGTCCACTTGTTCCCATCATGGCATGGGCTTCTGTTAGCACTGAGAGAAAGCATGGCGAGAGATCAGCATGCATTTACGTCTCTCCCTCCAGCCTTGGCAAGGTGCTACACGCCACAACCACATCCAGATGCAGGGAGTGGTTCAGAGGGGGTCAGTCTCTTATTAAAGAGGCTTTATTAAAAAGAGTAGGGGGGTAGCAAATCATACTCCATCTTTCTTTCTGTTTCACTGGCAGCCAACGGACCCTTAGCAGGTGCTGACACCACGTCTCTCTCTCTCTCTCTCTCTCTCTCTCTCTCTCTCTCTCTCTCTCTCTCTCTCTCTCTCTCTCTCTCTTTCTTTTCTCTTTCTTTCTCTCTCTCTCGCTCTCTCTCGCTCTTCCTCTTCCTTATTGTTCTGTTTTAATTGCTGATCCAAAAAAAAGTGGCTGATTGCTGCATGAGCTTTGATGGGAGAGAGACATTCCTGGCATCTCTCAGATGTCTGAGCTTCTTTGGAGTAACCCTACGCCGGTTGAAAGCATTTTCGTGGGAAAAGAAAGGCGGCTCAGAATCACAGGGGGAACGAGGACACCTGCAGCAACGGTGATTACGGACGAACGCTGGATGTGACTCAACACCCTCAGACACACATAGACACACACACACACACWCTCTCTCTCTCTCTCTCTAACATACAATGACCTGCACACACACGCACACACTCTGACATACTATGACACACACACACACATATCCCACCCTAGCATCATTTCCCCACCCTCCCCCCGTCATCCACACACATAGCTCCGTACTCTGACAGGGGCATCTTGTCTGATGAGGATCAATAAGATCAAAATGAGGACAGCTGCTAATYTAAAACAAGTCATCAATTTGTTCAAGTAATTAAAATTGTCTGTAATTGTCCGAACTGCGGCCAATCATGCAAGCCAATGGTGCAGAAAAGTATAGGGTATCTCTTTCCAAGGAGAGTCGATGTCGGGCTTAAAGCACTCTGCGCTGCTTTCATATAATGACTGCTAAGTATGATCTAAACCTAATCCTAACCACAAATTACTTATTTGATCAAATCAGCATGAGTAATGGCCTAATGGCAGACAGGTTGAAGCAGTAAGCCAGGGGACATATGCAGCTTTTCTCCAAGGGTCACTTTGTCTGCTGAAATATAATCTGAATCTATTTCTATGGTCTGCTACCTCTCATCCTGGTCCTTTTAATCCGTTGCTCATCAGGTAACCAGGTGTGTYGACTTCTAGCCAATTCAACTGGTAAGATTAAACTGGTAAATCAATGATCATCGAAACATCCCGCACAGTCTCTTTAAGGCAGTTGAATAGCAGCGGTGGGACTTATGAGGAACAATCAAAACGAGAGGACCACAAAATAAAGAAGTTACAAAACCTTTTTTTTGTCATCCTCAATGATTTTAAATGCAATGTATCCACTTACGTCTAATACATCTAATTACATCGAGTTGAATAGCGCTGTGGCAAGACTCATACAGTATTTGAGCGCTTCAGGGAGGTACAGGCCACATCCACACTACAATTCAGTGGAACAAGATTCTTGAGGCGGGGATATTTGCTGTCATTCACAGTGGTGGGTTGATTGACTCCTCGAATGTCTAAAAAATCAAAACCCACATCTCTTATGTACACAGACCCTGGGCATCAACTGCTACAAGATTTTGACAGACAGCACTGATGGACAGCCGGGCATGCTGGGAGACTGGGTGGTGCTGTGTGGATTGGAGGGGCGGTGGTGTTGGAGGGTCGTGGGGGGAGGTATAAAGGGTCGGTTGGGGCAGATGGCTGTGCTGGGAGGAATTTGTATTAAATTCGTTGTTCCAAATCGTTTCCAGCCCCCGGCCATCAAAACCACTGCTGTCAAATCCCCTACTCTCTCTCCCTTTTCCCCCTTTCTCGCTCTCTCTCTTTCTCTCTCCACTTTATGTCTGAGCTTAAATAAACAGTGGGACGAAGAGYAAGAAAGAGGGGGGTTCTGGGTAGTCGGGGCAGCAGGGCTCTGATGTCTCGGTACAACTGCAGCCTCTAGGCTTGTTATTGCTCCCCCAGAAACAGGCCAGGGAGACAGTGCTCTCGCCTGCACGGCTGCAACACAAAATATACTGTGATTTCACGCACGCTTTGGAGCGCTAATCAACGGTTTTTAAAGTGGCAGCGTATCTCCTTTGGAAACCAAATAAATAAATGAATAACATAGCCGCCGATGAAGAGCTTGGAGTGAAGATTTGTTTTTGMAGTTTCCCCAATGATTCCAAATCATTTCCTCGTTTAATGTAATCTTGTTTTTCACAATTATTGACTGTCTGCACGTAACAAAATTGTGYCACTCTGAACTCTGAGGGTGTTTCACGTTGGTTCTATCACCGAAATGTACCAATATATTTTCTCATTGATGACCTTTCTTTCAAAGGGCTGAACCCTAACTTCAGATGCGCACGCTTAAAAAAAAGCAAAAAATTATTCCGGATGTGGGGCAGATGAGCCGAGTGTTGGCGTAGGTTTGTGGGGGATTTATGTGAATCATCATGTCCTCACTCCAGACACAGAGGAGTGTTCTGGCACAGACACTGGACATGAGTAAAAACACGTCGCTGAGAGGGAGATGTCTTCTTCCACCCGTCTGCCTTAAGAAACTTATTTCAACCAACCACCTCCGCTGAAGCTAGGCATGGGTGTTCGCTGGCTATTTTCACAACTTGTCAAGGCGCCACAGCGTGTGGTATCCAGCAGAATACCCCTTTGTTTGGAAGAATGGTTTGGATTAATGAGGAGAGGGAGGCAAATACAGTACAGCTGAGACACGGACACTTCCATCTTCAGTCCCCCTGGGGGGGGGTGGGCGGAGGCCGAGTTTGGGTTCGACTCTGACAGAAAATCAACAATAGGACACTATATTAGGGCATAGGGTGCAGGGCATAGGGTGCAGGCTGACAAAACAATCAAGGGGATGTGAGGAGTGGAACATGTTTCCCTCAATAGATCATAACAAGTATGCTGTGTACATTGAAATCCTCCGCACCCCAGTGTCCCACTGTCATAGCATCTCCACATCTCAGATCTCACATTGGTGGATACACACTAGTCCCCTGTTCTCTCCACATTGGCTGTGCTCCCCCTTTGACCCCCAGTACATAGTACCTCTGGCCCAGCAGCGAAGGGGAGAGGTTGTTATTGTGGACCAAACTAAGCCAACCATCAAACCCCTCACAGCTGGGACACAGAACTACGGCTGGGAACCAGAACCTGACAAGCTCCTCTTCCGCTCGCCGCTCCACTTCACAAGGAATAGGACTGGGAGTGTGGCAGCGGATGTGATATTGTACCCTGTTTGGCCCAAATCCTAATTTAAGATCCAGACGCTTAATTTGAATTTTTTACATTTAACTATGTAATTCAACATGTATTTAGACAGTCGAAAATGTGCGTGTAAGATCTATAGGATTGGATAGACAGCTTTAAAAGTGACGGACATGGGATTCGATTCCACGCAGTTGGAATGTATGCGTGGTCCGGATTCAGCTCTGTTTATGACAAAGCGTTGAACCAACGTGGAATAGATGTTGAATTGATGTCTGTGCCCAGCAGGTGCTCATAAAGGGTTGAGGAATCATTATGTAAAATGTCACTCCTGAATTAGATATGTTTTTGGCAAGGGTTTCTCAAAGTGGTGGGATGGTGGACCATGTTACTAAATATGTCCTATAGTGACAGCACACACATTTATGACGGTCTTGTAAAGAGAGAGCATTTCAGAGCGATTCTAGTTGCCGTCTCTGGTCAGCTATTACGTTCCACTCCTGTCATTTGCCAAAGAGACTGGCCTTTTGGCAATCTTCAAATATCAACATTGTATCTGTAACTTAATATGCCGGGAGTCAGGAAGGAGGTGCAGAAGGTGAGTTTAATAATGAAACGATACAGATGAACAAACATGAGACTGTCTCTTATACACATCTAGATGTGTATAAGAGACAGCTTGTAAAGAGAGAGCATTTCAGAGCGATTCTAGTTGCCGTCTCTGGTCAGCTATTACGTTCCACTCCTGTCATTTGCCAAAGAGACTGGCCTTTTGGCAATCTTCAAATATCAACATTGTATCTGTAACTTAATATGCCGGGAGTCAGGAAGGAGGTGCAGAAGGTGAGTTTAATAATGAAACGATACAGATGAACAAACATGAGAAGCGTACAGAAACGTGAGAGAAAACAATACTACCTAATGACTGATGTCAACTAAGGGCTAAATAAAGGATGTCCGACACCGGGACCCAATAGCGTCCCTCAGGACCGTACCCCTCCCAGTCCACCAGGTACTGGAACCGWCCCCCAACGACGTCGGMAGTCCTGGAGGAACTTAACAGCATAGGCGGGGGTCTCTTCGATGTCCAGGGGAGGCGGAGGGGTGTCGCGCAGGACGGCATCATCCAGGGGACCAGGAACCACCAGCTTGAGGAGGGAAACATGAAAGGCGGGTGAGATCTGGTAGTTGGTGGGGAGTTTTAGACGATAGGTTACCTCATTGACCCTCCGGAGTACCTTGAAGGGCCCCACAAACCGGGGGCTAAGTTTCTGGCAGGGCAGGTGGAGCGGGAGGTTCCTGGTAGAGAGCCAGACACGATCACSATGATGGAACACGAGAGCCTCACTGTGGTGGCGTTCCACAACTCCTCTGCTCACCGGAACCACTCATCCACTGCAAGAGCCTTGGTCTGGCTCGGAGTCCACAGAGCCAGGGCCGGCTGATATCCCAGGACGCACTGGAAGGGAGTCAGCCCGGTGGAGGAGTGACAAAGTGAGTTCTGGYAGTATTCCACCCAGGGAAGGAAGCGGGCCCACTCCCCCTGCCAGTCCTGGCAGTGACTCATTAGGAACCTCCCCAGCTCCTGGTTGGTCCTCTCCACCTGCCCGTTGGACTGAGGCCGGTACCCGGATGTGAGGCTGAACGTGGCCCCCAGCTTCTCCATAAGGCTTTCCAGACCCGCAACATGAATTGAGAACCACGGTTGGAAACGATGTTCGCTGAAAGACCTGCTGGAATAGTGCCTTAGTGAAGAGGAGAGCGGTAGGTAGACCAGAGAGAGGGATACAATGGCAGGATTTAGAGAATCTGTCAAAACAACCATAATAGTGGTAAAACCATCAGAAAGGGGGAGATCAGTTACAAAGTCCATGGACCAAGGCCGCTGAGGCACGGGAAGGGGAAGTAGTTTCCCWGCTGGAACGTGCTMMGGAGATTTGGATTGGGTACATACGGAACATGAGTTGACAACGTCCTGCGCAAAGGTGGGCCACCAGTACTTATCGGAGAGGGATTGGATGGTGCGGATGATAGGATGGTGCYGGTGTCCAGCGGCAAGGGATGTGTGTACCCAGTTCAACAGCCAATCTCTCACCCCTGTGGGGACGCAGATGCTCTCTGGGGGAAAGGTAGCAGGAGCGGGTTCCCTCTCCAGTGCCTGCGGATGTCCACATCTACATCRGTAAACACAGGGCCAACGATACGAGAGGACTGATTGATGGGCTGGAGGACACTCACAGGACCCTCCACCTACGTGGAACCACAGGGTGCGGGAAAGTAGGTCCTCCGGCAACCGGTGATTCTCATCCTCGACCAGGAGATGGTGGTGTTATGAAGTTTGAGCCACGGGAGGCTGAGGACGACTTTGTGTACYATGATGATGAGAAAGGGAAGGCTTTCCTGGTGCATGGGTCCCACGGTGAGGGTGAGTGGTTCTGTGATGTGTGTAATTGTGCCAGATCCCAATGGTCGCGAATCCAGGGCTTGGACAGGAAAGGAGAGGAGAGCGGGTAGGAAGTTATGTTCAAGGAGGAGGCGAGGGCCTGATTGATGAAATTCCCTGCGGCACCGGAGTCCACTAAAGCTGTAGAGACAACACCTGAGGGACAGCCGGCCAGTGAAATGGGAACCAGAAAGGGTTTGGCTGAAAACGATGATGGATACTCACACCTACCCTGGGAGACAGAAGATTGCCCCTCTGCTCTAGTGGACCCAGGCTGGGACGCACCGGACACTGCTYAAGCTGGTGCCCCTCCTGGCCGCTATAGCGACAAAGCCCCAGCTGTCTCCGGCGACGCCGCTCTGCCYCGGAGAGGTGTGTGGCCCCTARCTCCATGGGTTCAGGCTCTGCCTCAGGACAGCCAAAGGAGGGAGGCGAGTGGCGAGGTGGGCACCGGCGGTCCTGGAGAAGGTTATCCAGGCGGTGAGGCTGTCTCTTATACACATCTAGATGTGTATAAGAGACAGCATCCATGGGTTCATGCTCTGCCTCAGGACAGCTAAAGGAGGGAGGCGAGTGGCGAGGTGGGCACCGGCGGTGCAGAAGCACGGTGGCTAGGAAAAACTCCCTAGAAAGGCCAAAACCTAGGAAGAAACCTAGAGAGGAACCAGGCTATGAGGGGTGGCCAGTCCTCTTCTGTCTGTGCCGGGTGGAGATTATAACAGAACATGGCCAAGATGTTCAAATGTTCATAAATTACCAGCATGGTCAAATAATAATAATCACAGTAGTTGTCGAGGGTGCAGCAAGTCAGCACCTCAGGAGTAAATGTCAGTTGGCTTTTCATAGCCGATCATTAAGAGTATCTCTACCGCTCCTGCAGTCTCTAGAGAGTTGAAAACAGCAGGTCTGGGACAGGTAGCACGTCCGGTGAACAGGTCAGGGTTCCATAGCCGCAGGCAGAACAGTTGAAACTGGAGCAGCAGCACATCCAGGTGGACTGGGGACAGTAAGGAGTCATCATGCCAGGTAGTCCTGAGGCATGGTCCTAGGGCTCAGGTCCTCCGAGAGAGAGAAAGAAAGAGAGAAAGAGAGAATTAGAGAGAGCATACTTAAATTCACACAGGACACCGGATAAGACAGGAGAAGTACTCCAGATATTAGCCCCCCGACACAAACTACTGCAGCATAAATACTGGAGGCTGAGACAGGAGGGGTCAGGAAACACTGTGGCCCCATCCGATGATATCCCCGGACAGGGCCAAACAGGAAGGATATAACCCCACCCACTTTGCCAAAGCACAGCCCCCACACCACTAGAGGGATATCTTAAACCACCAACTTACCATCCTGAGACAAGGCCGAGTATAGCCCACAAAGATCTCCGCCACGGCACAACCTGAAGAAGGTTATCCGGACGGATGGCCATCGCGATGAGTGCGTCCAAGGATAGGTTGTCACCCCGACACTCCTCACGTAGCCCTCTCTTAAATAGAGTGCGAAGCCCCGGCTCATTCCATCCATTGGAGGCTGGCACAGTCCGAAAGGTGAGGACGTACTCCTCAGCGGTGAAAAGTTGCACACCTCCCTCTCTGCCCTCTGGGGGGGATGGAGGGGGTGTCGAAGACCGCCCTGAACAGAGCCATGAAGTTCTCATAGGAATCCAGCTCCTCCACTCCTCTCTCCCAGATGGCCATAGCCCAATCCAACGCCTGCCTGGCCAGCAGGGAAATGACCGTGGCAACCTTGGACCTCTCCGTGATGGGGGTCTCCCATCTGATAGGCGAAATAAAGGGAGCACTGAAGTAGGAAGCCACGGCATTTCGATGGAGTACTGCCATACGTCTCCGGAAGGGACCAACGGGCATCGCTGACATGGGCGGACGGCTGGGAGACTGGCTCACTGTGATGACCTGTGGAAGGAGGCCCTCTCTTAGGGGTATGGAGAGCCTCGCCGGTGGTGTCGAGGCGGTGGAGAACGCGAAGGACCTCATCCATGGCCGTACTCAGTTGTGCCAGCTTGTCGTGGTGTTGGTGGAGTAGGTGACCCTGTTCCTTGAACATCTGGAGATGGGGTTATCCTCTGCTGTTTCCATTTTGTCTGACGTAGTATTCTGTAAGGTAATACGCCGGGAGTCAGGAAGCAGGTGCAGAAGATGAGTTGAATAATGAATCAATACAGATAAAACAATACGACCTAATGACTGATGTCAACTGAGGGCTAAATAAAAGGGGAGTAATCAAGGTGATGATGAAGTCCAGGTTTGCAAAATGACGGTTGTGTTAATAGACCAGCGATGTCGAGCGCTGGAGGGAGGGAGCATTGCTTGTCCATATATTTATATATTCTTAATTKCATTCCTTTACTCAGATTTGTGTGTATTGGGTATATGTTGTGAAATTGTTAGATGTTACATGTTAGATATTACTGCACTGTTGGAGCTAGAAACACAAGCATTTCGCTACACCCGCAATAACATCTGCTAAACACGTGTTTATTTGACCAATAAAATTTGATTTGATTTTGAGTAGGCGTGACAGTATCATTAGTGAGCTTGAGGAGATCAGAAGATTTGATCCTGATTCGATAACCCTCACAGCTATCATCCAATCACAATGTTTATGCAAATTAGACTGATTAGAAAACAGTCTTACTTAATTCATACATTTGATGGGAAACATTCTAACATTGGGCTTTTTGACGTAATACATTTCATTGTAAACATAAACATTGGGTGCGAGGAGAACAGACYATTCCCCTTTATTGCATTTTTACCACCATCCAATGTTATTTTATAATTGTTTTATTGCAGAAAAAKCAGTATGTGTATATACAAGAAGTATACAAACAGACAATGATAGCATATGCTAGGGGGTACAATAAATCACAGATTATACAAAGAAACACACACACGGATTGTTTTAACAGCTTTCTTATTAGAATAATGTTGAATGGTCTTAACGTGCTGCTCGAATTCCTTATAGAAAACACAGAAGAGTGTTTTTTTATTTGTGAATTTACATTTATGAATATTACATTTTGCCATTAGCACAATTAGATTTCTGAGGTAAAATTGTTTTAAGGAAACCGAGCTGCACATTCTCCCATAAAAAAACAAAACTATTATAAAACTATGAATATCTTTCCATAGTTGTTTTACATGTAGACAATGCCAAAATAAATGCAAAACTGTTTCTGGATGCTCAACACAAAAAGMACAGTTAATGTTAATGTCTTTGTTGAGTTTCTTCAGGMAATGATTCGCWMGGTAATACTTATGGATCATTCTGAAAGAGACCTCTTTGACCTTGTTAACAAGCAGGTATTTGTGTGGTAATAACCAGACTTGTTTCCAACAGATWTMATTGACAAAKMTATTCCAGTAAGTTGTGACAWAAGGAACGGATACAATATCCCTTTYAAATAKAGCACGTATAGATATGTTGTTCTGAGGGAGCAAGGAGAAACAAATTTTTCCTATTGGTGAGTCAACTGGCTTAAGTGAGGGTAGGTCAAGAAGGTGAGGTCTGGTTACACCTCTAAACAAAATGAGAGTTCCAGATGGAATAGCATCAAAGACTATGGCGAACTCTCTAGGTGTAACAGGGATATTGTACCAAGATAAAATTTCTCATAATTGAGTAACAATCCTTCTGCATTAAGAAGTTGACTCACCAGCAGGAAATGATTATTGAACCAGTTCTTAAAAAATATAGACTTGTTTCTATACAAAATATCCTTATTGTTCCAAATGAAATACCTATGTAGGGAAAAATTATGTTTATATACACAAATCAATTTAAATCAAACTATTTGTTACATGCGCCGAATACAACAAGTGTAGACTTTACCGTGAAATGCTTACTTACAAGCCCTTAACCAGCATTGCAGTTCAACAAGAGTTAAGAAAATATTTACCAAGTAGACTAAAATAAAAAGTAACACAATAACAATAACAATAACGAGGCCATGCACAGGGGGCACCGGTACCGAGTCAGTGTGCGGAGGTACAGGTTAGTTGAGGTCATTTGTACATGTAGGTGGGGGTGAAGTTAAATCTAATGACTGATGACTGATGGCTAATGACTGAATCTAATGACTGAAAATTGAATCTAGAATCGGCTTCCTATTTCGCAACAAAGCATCCTTCACTCATGCTGCCAAACATACCCTCGTAAAACTGACCATCCTACCAATCCTCGACATCGGTGATGTCATCTATAAAATAGCCTCCAACACTCTACTCAACAAACTGGATGCAGTCTATCACAGTGCCATCCGTTTTGTCACCAAAGCCCCATACACTACCCACCATTGCGACCTGTACGCTCTTGAAGGTTGGCCCTCGCTTCATACTCGTCGCCAAACCCACTGGCTACAGGTTATCTACAAGTCTCTGCTAGGTAAAGCCCCGCCTTATCTCAGCTCACTGGTCACCATAGCAGCACCGCACCCTCGTAGCACGCGCTCCAGCAGGTATATCTCACTGGTCACCCCCAAAGCCAATTCCTCCTTTGGTCGTCTTTCCTTCCAGTTCTCTGCTGCCAATGAACTGGAAGGAACTGCAAAAATCTCTGAAGCTGGAAACACTTATCTCCCTCACTAGCTTTAAGCACCAGCTGTCAGAGCAGCTCATAGATTACTGCACCTGTACATAGCCCATCTATAATTTAGCCCAAACAACTACCTCTTCCCCTACTGTATTTATTTATTTATTTTGCTCCTTTGCACCCCATTATTTCTATTTCTACTTTGCACATTCTTCCACTGCAAATCTACAATTCCAGTGTTTTACTTGCTATATTGTATTTACCTCGCCACCATGGCCTTTTTTGCCTTATCTCACCTCATTTGCTCACATTGTATATAGACTTATTTTTCTACTGTATTATTGACTGTATGTTTTGTTTATTCCATGTGTAACTCTGTGTTGTTGTATGTGTCGAATTGCTATGCTTTATCTTGGCCAGGTCGCAGTTGCAAATGAGAACTTGTTCTCAACTAGCCTACCTGGTTAAATAAAGGTGAATTTTATTTTATTTTTTTATTTAAAAAATAAAAAGTGACTATTCATAGATAATAAACAGCAAGTAGCAGCAGTGTACAAAAGTGAGGGGGGTCAATGTAATTTGTCCGGTGGCGATATTATTAATTGTTCAGCAGTCTTATGGCTTGGGGGTAGAAGCTGTTGAGGAGCCTTTGGTCCTAGACCTGGTGCTCRAGTACTGCTTGCCGTGTGGTAGCAGAGAAAACAGTCTATAACTTGGGTGACTGGAGTCTCTGACAATTTTATGGGCTTTCCTCTGACACCGTCTATTATATAGGTCCTGGATAGCAGGAAGCTTGGCCCCAGTGATGTACTGGGCCGTTCGCACTACCCTCTGTAGTGCCTTAGAGTCAGATGCCGAGCAGTTGCCATACCAGGCGGTGATGCATAAGGTCAGGATGCTCTCGATGGTACAGCTGTAGAACCTTTTGAGGATCTGAGGACCCATGCAAATCTTTTCAGTCTCCTGAGGGGGAAAGGGTTTTGTCATGCCCTCTTCACGACATTCTTGGTATGTTTGGACCATGATAGTTTGTTGGAGATGTGGACACCAAGGCACTTGAAACTCTCTACCCGCTCCACTACAGCCCCGTCAACGTTAATGGGACCTGTTTGGCCCGCCTTTTCCTGTAGTCCACGATCAGCTCCTTTGTCTTGCTCACATTAAGGGAGAGGTTGTTGTCCTTGCACCACACTGCCAGTTCTCTGACCTCCTCCCTATAGGCCGTCTCATTGTTTTCGGTGATCAGGCCTACCAAACTTAATGATGGTGTTGGAGTCGTGTTTGGCCACGCAGTCATAGGTGAACAGGGAATACAGGAGGGGACTAAATACACACCCCTGAGGGGCCCCAGTGTTGAGAATCAGTGTGGCAGACGTGTTGTTGCCTAAAGTCCAGGATCCAGTTGCAGAGGAAGGTGTTTAGTCCCAGAMTCCTTAGCTTAGTGATGAGCTTTGTGGGCACTGTGGTGTTGAATGCTGAGCTGTAGTCAATGAACAGCATTCTCACATAGGTGTTCCTTTTGTCCAGGTGAGAAAGGGCAGTGTGGAGTGCGATTGAGATTGCATCATCTGTAGATCTGTTGGGGTGGTATACGAATTGGAGTGGGTCTAGGGTGTCCGWGAGGATGCTGTTGATGTGAGCCATGACCAGCCTTTCAAAGCACTTCATGGCTACCGACGTGAGTGCCACGGGGCGGTAATCATTTATGTAGGTTACCTTTGCTCCCTTGTGCACAGGGACTATGGTGGTCTGCTTGAAATATGTAGGTATTACAGACTCGGTCAGGGAGAGGTTGAAAATGTAATTGAAGACACTTGCCAGTTGACACTTGCCAGTATGCTTTGAGTACACGTCCTGGTAGTCCGTCTGGCCCAGCGGCTTTGTGAATGTTGACCTGTTTACGTWTTTTTTTTCACATCACGCTAAGAATACTTGTCTATGAAAAGCAGATAATTTTGTAGCAATCTTATCAATGTTATAGTTACAAAGTAACGTAAAATTGAAGCCACCAAAACGGGAGAAGATATAATGAGGGATGAAATCCCAAATTGAAGTTGGATTCTTTAAAAAATGTTTAGCCCAATTTATCTTAAAAGTATTATTCAAAGATTGAGACCACCATATTCGTATGTGTGCATAACGACAGATTTCCTAATATAATGTGTACGATTTTTCCAGATGGTCAACCACTTTACCTGTTTTGTTGTCAAGATGTAGGGACTTGGCTGCATAAGTAAGTCTGGAGATACCTTCAGCTTTAGAAAACAATATTCTATCTTTCAAGGTTAAATCCCTCTGCAACCAATCGTTCAACTTCTTTTCGTTTTTTTCAATAATAGGTATGAAATGTAATGAGCATCTTTCCTGTTGATCCTTAGATATGGTAATCCCAAGGAATATTACTTTTTCATTGACTGGAATATTGCATATAGAGGGTATCACACAGTCTTTAACAGCAAACAATTCACACTTATTAAGGTTTAGGCAAAGTCCAGATGCTTTGGAAAAAATATTTATCACATCGACTGCTCTCGGAATCTGGTCAGCATCTTTCAAAAAAGAGGGTGATGTCATCTGCAAGCTGACTTATGATAATATCTCTGACAGCAATAGAGATCCCTTTTACATCATTGGATTTAACAAAAATGGTAAGAAGTTGCGTTGCAAGCAGGAAGAGTTAAGGTGAAATTGGGCAACCTTGCCTAATTACTCTTTTCAAATCATATCTAGAAGTGCCATGCTTTAACTTAATGGAACTGTTCCCATTCATATAAAGAGTTTTAATAGTACTACAAAAGAATTCCCCAAAACCAAATCTCTCAAGGGAGAGAAATAGAAACTCATGTTCCACTGTATCGAAGGCTTTATAAAAGTCTAAGAAGAAAAAAAAAAGTKTTATAAAAGTCTTATAAAACTATCTTCGAAGATTAGATCAGAATCGTCAATAAGGTCTAACACCAGTCAGATATTATTAGATATATTGTATGTCTATTCCTCATGAGACCAGATTGGGTCTCTTCTATAATTTTGTCCAATACTGCCTTCATTCTTTTTGCAAATATAGAGGCTAGTATTTTGTAGTCGTTATTGAGCAAACAGATTGGATGCCAATTATCGAGGAGAAGAAAGTCTTTCTTGGTCTTAGGTATTAATGTAATCAGACCTTGAGTCAAACTGGGAGAGAAAGCATTATTTGTGATGCTTTCAGAAAAGAACTACAACAGAAATGGGGATAACTGTTGAGAACAAGTTTTGTAAAACTCAGCAGATATACCATCAGTCCCAGGAGACTTATTATTTTAAGGTGTTCAATAGAACAAATTATCTCTTCAACTATAATAGGGTCATCACACTGTTCCCTCTCAGCTTTCCCAATTGATTTCACATCCCCCAGAGAGTAAAAAAAAAGAGTTGAGGAAACCTCACAATACTTAGAACTATATAAAATCCTAACTTATTTCATCTGTAGCCTAATAAACTACATGCTTTCCCAAGTCGTATTGTCGTACATACCATAGAGTGATGCAAGTCATACATACCATAGCGTGATGCAAAGTGGTACATACCATAGAGTGATGCAAGTCATACATACCATAGAGTGATTAGCAAGTCGTAACATACCATAGAGTGATGCAAGTCATACATACCATAGCGTGATGCAAGTCGTACATACCATAGAGTGATGCAAGTCGTACATACCATAGAGTGATGCAAGTCCTACATACCATAGCGTGATGCAAGTCGTACATCCATAGAGTGATGCAAGTCGTACATACCATAGAGTGATGCAAGTCATACATACCATAGCGTGATGCAAGTCGTACATACCAAGGTGATGCAAGTCGTACATACCATAGAGTGATGCAAGTCATACATACCATAGAGTGATGCAAGTCGACATACCATAGAGTGATGCAAGTCATACATACCATAGCGTGATGCAAGTCGTACATACCATAGAGTGATGCAAGCGTACATACCATAGAGTGATGCAAGTCATACATACCATAGGCTGATGCAAGTCGTACATACCATAGAGTGATGCAAGTCGTACATACCATAGAGTGATGCAGATCGTACATACCATAGAGTGATGCAAGTCGTACATACCATAGCAGTGATGCAAGTCGTACATACCCTAGAGTGATGCAAGAATCGTACATACCATAGAGTGATGCAAGTCGTACATACCATAGAGTGATGCAATCGTACATACCATAGAGTGATGCAAGTCGTACATACCATAGAGTGATGCAAGTCGTACATACCATAGAGTGATGCAAGTCGTACATACCATAGCGTGATGCAAGTCGTACATAGCATAGCGTGATGCAAGTTTACTTCAATATGATGGTCAGTATATAAATATTGCAAATAAAGGCGTTTCCACCACCATTTCTCGCATAATTAATTTTACAGACACATAAAGATACCACCTTGTCTAGCATATTTTGTTTTGTCGACATTTGGAAAGTTTACATACAAATTTGCGGTTTCTATCAGACCTGTCATGACATTTTTTGTCCAACTTAGGCCTACTTTACTCACATAAAAAGGTTGCAAGGAGACCTGGTTAGAAACCACATTTCCATCCGACCATTTCACGTAGATGAATTATCTGACTTAGGGTATCCATAGGGTAGCAGCAAGGGGGGGAAGTCAGGGGGGCAGAAGGGGGACAGGGGGAGCAGGTAGCTAGCTGACTAGCGGCTATGCAGCAGCCTGATGGTCTGGGGGTCGAAGCTATTGGCCAGTCGTACAGTTTTTGCCATGATGCTCCTATACCGCCCGGGTCTGAGTYATGGAAGCAGAGAGAACAGGCTGTGGCTGGGGTAGCTGAGGTCTTTGATGATCTTCTTGGCCTTCCTGCGACACCTGGTGTTGTAGGTGTCCTGGAGGGTAGGCAGTGTACACCCAATGGTGCGTTGGGTTGAGCGTATCGCACTCTGTAGAGCCTTGCGGTCAGCGGCGGTGGAGTTGCAGTACCAGGCCATAATGCAGCCCGACTGTAGGTTCTCAATGGTGCTTCTGTAGAACACTGTGAGGGCCCTCAGGAACAGGCCGAATGTCTTCCGGCTCCTGAAATTGAAGAATCGCTGCAGTGCCTTCTTTGCCACGGTGTCTGTGTGGTTTGACCATTTCAGCTCATCTGAGATGTGTACACCAAGGAACTTGAAGGTTTTGACCGTTGGCCCCGTTGATGAGGATGGGGGCGTGCCCAAACTGGTTCTTCCTGAAGTCCACAATCAGCTCCTTTGTTTTGCTGACATTGAGGGAGAGGTTGGAGTGCCTACCTCATCTCTGTAGGCCGTCTCGTTGTTGTTGGTAATCAGGCCTATGACTGTCGTATTGTCAGCAAACTTGATGATGGAGTTGAAACTGTGTGAGGCCACGCAGTCGTGGGTATACAGGGAGTACAGGAGGGGTCTGATGACACACCCTTATGGGCCCCCGTGTTGAGGGTCAGTGTGGAGGAGGTAATGTTGCCTACCTTCACCACATGGACACGGCCCGTCAGGAAGTCCAGGGCCAAGTTGCATAGATAGACGTTCAGTCCCAGGGTCATGAGCGTTGTGATGAGCTTAGAGGGCACTATGGTATTGAAGGCCGAGCTGTAGTCAATGAACAGCATCCTCACATGTGCATTCCTTTTGTACAGATGGGTGAGGGCAGAGTGCATTGGAATGGCGATTGCATCGTCCGTGGATCTGTCAGGGTGGTAGGCGAATTGMAGAGTGTTGGGTGTGTCGGGAGGGAGGAGGTGATGTGGTCTTTGACTAGCCACTCAAACCACTTCATGATGACGAAAGTCAGAGCTACTGGTCAGTAGTCATTTTGTTCAGTTACTGTCCCTTTCTGGGGCACGTGTATGWTAGTGGACATCTTGAAATAGGTGGGGATCACAGCCTGAGCTGTCAGAAAACAGAACAGCTAGCTGGTCTATACATGCTCTGAGGGCGCGGCTAGGGATACCTACWGGGCCGGCAGCCCTGCGAYGGTTAACACGCTTGAACGACTTACATATGTCCTCCGTGGAGACCGTAAGCATGTYGRCCTCGTTGACCTCTGGGGCTCTCCTCGGCAGCTTTGAGTCGTTATGCTCAAAGCAGGAGAAAAAGGTGTTTTGCTGGTGACTGGCTTTCGTTTTGTAATCCGTGAATCTCGTTAGAAGCCCATGCCACATAAGCCTCGTGTCCAACCCGCTGAATTGCTCTTCCACTTTGTCCCTATACTTGTGTCTCGTTGTCTTGATCTCCTTGTCATGTTTATAAGCAGCATCTCTCTCCTTCAGTTTCCCGGCAAGGCTGCCTGATCCCGGTTGGTGATCTGGGTACGTTTTGAAAGACCATCTGTGTCACGTCATCTATGCATTGTTTTATGAATCCCCTCACTGAGTCGGCTTATTCATTGATGTCATCCCCAGAGGCACCTCGGAACATATTCCAGTTCACGTGATCAAAACAGTCTTGGAGCATGGATTCTGATTGGTCAGGCCAACATTGTACAGACCTGACCACCGGAACTTCCCTCTTGAGTCTTTGTTTGTATGCGGGGATGAGCAACAAAAAAAGATATGAGCCATGTGGAAAGGCGGAGAGAGAGAGGGAGAGAGAAAGAGAGAGAGAAAGGGAGAAAAAGTGTTGGAGGGAGAAGAGATGACGTGTTGATGGGCCAATGAGAGAGAGTGTTGGGAAAGAGARAGAAGAGGTGTAGGAGAAGAAAAAAAGAGGATGATTTGATGAGAGTAAGGGGGGTAGTATTACTATAATAGGGGGATAATGAGAAGAGGAGAGAAATTGAGGGAAGAAAGAAAGAGAGCGAGAAAGCGTGAGAAGGGGTCTGGCGAACGGGCAATTGAAACCACGTGTCCGCCCGAGGCGAGGACACGGTGGAATAAGCTCACACACGCAAGGAACGAATTCCATCACTTACACACACCAGGGGCCCCCACGTATTCATTCTCGTTACTTATTTCTTTGCACCGACTTATCACAGGTCGCAAAACTTTGTGTGATCTCTGCTGTGTTCGCCCTCTTTCCCGGAGCTATGACCAACCCCTTCTTTCCTTTTCAACTCTTTTTTTCAAGGGTTGTCTTCCCTCACCTGTCTCACAGCCTAGTGGTTAGCGCGTTGGACTAGTAATTGAAAGGATGCAAGTTCAAATCCCCGAGCTGACAAGGTAAAAAAAATATGTRATTCTGCCTCTGAACAAGGCAGTAAACCCACTGTTCCTAGGCTGTCATTGAAAATAAGAATTTGTTCTTAACTGACTTGCCTAGTTAATAAATAAAGGTAAAAACAGAAGGATGATTTGGAAGGCATTGCCATGACAAGGGGCTCCCTATGTGTTCAGTGAAGTCATGGGAAGAGGTTGGAGGGGAACCTGATCCTCTGGACACACCAGAGAGCCTGCTGGTGTCATGGAGTTATGATCATATCTGCATAAAAATAAACGGGTGCTTGAGTTTCAGTTTATTATGACACAGATACTTTGTGACTGTTCTGTCCAAATAAAATAGGGATCTCTGAAGTGCGCAATAACATTTTTAAGGTAATTTCCAATTGAGCCGACATATGCAACTTTTACCGTGAATGCAGTCTCCGCCGACACGGAAACATAGCTTTTAAAAAATGTTTACCTTTGTTTTACCGGGGAACCTATTGAAACCAGGGTCTCATTTCCAATGGTGCCCTGAGAAGAATAGTTCAAGCAATGTGAGCAACAATTCAAGAATGATCACTACAAAATGACAGTTATAACATTTCAAATACATTACGTTACATTCAAAAAGGGCAATAGAAACAAGTACAGTGAGCTCCAAAATTATTGGGACAGTGACAAATGTCACTGTTTTGGATCTGTACTCCAGCACATTGGATGAGTTTAAAGTGTAGATGGTCAGCTTCAATTTGAGGGTATTTTCATCTGTATCGGGTGAACCGTTTAGAAATTACAGCACTTTTGTACATAGTCCACCCCATTTTAGGGGACCAAAAGTCATCTGTGGATCTGTTTGGGTGGTATGCGAATTGGACTGGGTCCAGTGTGTCTGGGATGATGGTGTTGATGTGAGACATGACCAGCCTTTCAAAGCATTTCATGGCTACAGATGTGAGTGCTACAGGGCAATAGTCATTTAGACAGGTTACCTTGGCGTTCTTGGGCAAAGGGACTATGGTGGTCTGCTTGAAACATGTAGGTATGACAGACTGGGTCAAGGAGAGGTTGAAAATGTCAGTGAAGACACTTGCGAGCTGGTCAGTGCATGCTCTGAGTACGTGTCCTGGTAATCCATCTGGCCCTGCGGCCTTGTGAATGTTAACCTGTTTAAAGGTCTTACTCACATCGGCTATGGAGAGTGTGATCACACAGTCGTTCGGAACAGCTGGTGCTTTCATGCATGGTTCAGTGTTGCTTACCTTGAAGCGAGCATAGAAGGTATTTAACTCGTCTGGTAGGCTCGCGTCACTGAGCAGATCGCGTTGGATTTCCCTGGGTTTCCCTTTGTAATCCGTGATAGTTTGCAAGTCCTGCTATTTGAATAATAATAATGTTGGGCTCTTCTGGTAGTCAGAGACTCCCAGCCAACAGAACTATATAAGAGACGCCGCGTACGGAAATGATCACCAGTGATAAAACGCAAGGCTGAGTGGTAGACTGAATCTAGAGGTTTTAACACAGAGGCTGGAAAACAGGAAACCAATCTTTACTGGCAACTTTTAGGTCAGCTCATCAATGTGTGCTTTATCATCAATCCAAATACCTAGATACTTATAATGGGGGACTAGCCCAATTTGGTCTCCTCTCAAGGTACAGATACGCAGATCTTTAGGATACATTTTACGAGACCTGGAGAAAAACATGAACTTGGTTTAAGATCTGTGAACGATTCTTGAATTGAATCAAAGCCAAGCTGAAGGTCGTGAATGGCCTGCTGTACTGAGGGGGCACGGGAATAAATAACTGTGTCATCCACATAGAGATGTAAGTTATTATTATTAAGGGACAAACCAACATTATTAATGTAAATAGTGAACAGTAAAGGGCATAGTATTGAGCCTTGTGGTACTCCTTTGATTATGTTAAGAAAATTAGACAGAACTCCATCAACACATATACATTGAGCTTTAGCGCTGACCTTCCGCGATATGTTATGACACCACACAGATAACATGATATGTATCATTAGGAGCTCATGCACCAGCGCCCCACCTGATACTTGAAAGTCTGAGTTCTCGCAATGTTTAGGTTTGTTTCCATAGCGTTCTCCCCGGAATAACTTATTAAGGACGGGCAGAGAAGTGAGAGGAAAGGGGTAGGTGGGAGAAAGGGGCGAGACAGCCATGCTATGGGAAAGTGTTTTGGGCTAACCAAATTAGTGAAAGAAAGGCAGGACACAAAGGCCTTTGAGAGAGGCAGACAGTTCTCTTGACATGTGCCTTAAAAGAGATGCTGCCACAGATGCCAAAAAGGGGGCCGAAAGAGAGTGAGCGAGAGGAGGGACGAAGGGAGAAAAGATGGAACGAAAGTGAGAGGGCTAGGAGAAGGGAGAGCCATCGACTGAGGACAAAACACGAAAGAGGAGAGAGAGAGGGAGAGAGGAGAGGAGGAGATGGAGGACGGAGGAAGAGAAGAGAGGAGGGGAGGGAATGTGTCTGGAGCGTGAGGTGGGAGGCGAGCCGCTGGAGGAGATCACAGAGAAGAAAGGAAGAACTAAGGGAGAGAAAGATAGGGGAGAGAGGAGAGGGGAGAGACGAGCGAGAGGAGGGAAGAGAGGAGCGGGGCGCTCGAGAGCGAGGAGAGGACGAATGAGCGAGATCGATGAGGAGAGAGGAAAAGAGAGAAGACGGAGGAACGAGACGGAGGAGGAGGGGAGGTAAGCGTGTATGGCAGTTGGGGCGAGTGGGATGAAGGAGACGGGAGTGAGAGGATGAGGAGGCAGGAGAGGCGGGGTTTAAGGCGAGAGGGGGAGGAGGAGACCGAGAATGAAACGAGAGAGAGAGAGAGAGGAAGGAAGGAGAGAAGGGGAAGTGGGATTACCACCAAGAGGATGGTAAGCGTTGAAGAAAAGGGAAACAATGAGAAAAGGTTCTGAATATGGAGCGATAACCATAACACACTCAAATACTCTTAAAGGTTTTAGGGTGGATGAAAGTTGCCAGTGTCGCGGGTGCGTCGTGCGTGCGTGGCGGGCGTGAATGTGTGTGTGTGGCAGAGACGAGATGGCAGGTCAGGGGGTGTGGGTGCAAATGGGTGAGACTAAGAGGGGATAGCCCCAAAGCAAATTGATTGCTAAAGTATAGACTCCGCACAAGATTTCTCTATGGAATTCTCTTCATACCATTATAAGTGTGATTATTGGCTGATCGAAGTGAGCCTTAACCACCCCGTTCTAGTCTTTCACTCTCTGTTGCATAGGACAAATCATGTAATGTATCAACGAGATGGGATCTCAGATTTCAACAGTGTTCAGATTAATACATTTCTACCATTACACTGCTATTTTCACACCTCCACTTCAACTATTTACCAATTGGAAAACAAATGCATACATTATTATAGTCCTAGCCTATGTGGCCAGAAAAGACACTGGGCCACAAACAGGATCCTCCTGAATTGACATGGTAAACAACGGAACAGCGACATGCTGTGAAAATTACCGCTTTTTTTTCATTTCCTGCTAATGATGTCGAGACCAGAAACAACACGGGTTGAAGAGTGGTCTTCTTTTTTCACATGCAGATTGCAGACTCTTTGTTTACCATACCGCGCCCTCTCTCAACCTCTGCCATTGTGAAGCCCTCAAAACCTGCACGCACGCACACACACACACTCTCTCACACACACACACACACTCTCACACACACACACACACAACACCACACACGCACACGCCGCACACACACACCCACACACAACACACACACACACACACACACGCACACCACACACACACACACACCACACACACACACCACACACACACACACACACCACACACACACACATATACACACTCGCCATAGCACACACACAGACACTCTCACACACTCACACACACTAACTATTCCTACCTCGGGGTCTGTCTGACTCGGGCCATGAAATTGATTTTTTTGGCCCCCTCCCTCCTCCCCTCGGCTCCTATTTTCTTTTGCCATGAAGCGAGACCGATGTTGTGCCAGGCTAGGACGAATACCCCCCATCCCTGTCCCAGAATCCTTCAGTGCCCTAGCAGCACCCAGCCACCCACAATTCCCCTCTTCTGTCTCCCTCTTTTTCCTCCTCTTTCCCTCATTCCCTCCCACAGAGTCAGAAACATCACATCGTAAACTCGCCAATGTCAAAGTCAAGGTTCGTGTAGTACCAACGTATTTTACTTTTGTGGCAAAAATGTTGCGATAATAGAAGATTTTTGGGGTTGCTTCATTGGTCAGCGCCAACGTGGATCCACCATTGCCAAGGGGATTTGAATAATAAAGAGTCTACTCTCCCTCCTCCCTCTCCTCCCGCTAACTCAGACACTCAGACCACACACGGAGACACAGTGATGCCACTGGTCTGAGCGGGCTTTCTTCTCTTGACTCAATATACTGCTGCTACCAGTGAACGTTTCTATTAAATCCCTTGTTGGACGCTGAACGGCAAGATCCTTCAACCAAACTTCAGCTTGATCATCCCAACACCAAACAAAAAAACCTCATAGAAGCTGAACGCTAACATGTTAAAACAGCATCAAGGACACACAAGGCCTTGTGATGGACAAAGGATTGAGAGGGAGAATCATCAACAAGCAGAAGTGACAAAAAGAGACTGAGGTAAAAGGCAAGATGAGCCAAAGAGGCTGGCTTTTATCACTCCTGTCACTTTTATTTCTTTAGGCGCATGCCGCTCCTTCCTATAATCCAGCCTGACAGGGTTTTCATCATCCAGGGAGTGGTGGAGTGGAGGAGGGTGGAGGTGGTGGAGGGGACCTTCCTCCCCACCCTCCCCAGCGGTACTGCATGCTGCCTGGCCTCGACTGGTCACCAAGGCCCCTTTGTGCCGGTTATCACCTGGTGGTGAGTGATGGGCGCTGTGGCCTCCCGCTCTCAGAGGAGCGAGGCGGAGAAAGGGGGGAGAGGGAGGGAGCGGGGGAGACAGACGGAGGAGGGGAAAAGGGGAGGAACGTAGGGAGCACCCAGGAGAAGGTGCAGGAGAGGAGTGGTCTGGAATGTTCCAAGCCAGGATGGAGAGAGTGTGAGAGAGAGAGAAAGAGAGGTATAATTTGAAGCACTGAAGAAGGAGGGGTCGTTTCCTCAGTTTCTCTCTCTCTCTCTCTCTCTCTCTTCGTCTCTCTGTTCTCCTCCCTCTCTCCTCTCCTCCGCTCTCTCTTCTTCTCTCTCTCTCTCCCTTCTCTACCTCTCTTCTTCTACAGAGGTGCACAGAAGAGGATGTGCTTTGTTGTCATGACTCAAGTAGGACTCAAAATCCACAATGAATGAAGAGCGACAGCATCAAATGATGCGTTCTAGATTATTTTATCACCATCATACGTTATATACCTGTGTGATGCAAGCTATGGACTTAGCATGTACACATTCGCATTGGAAATAGAGTAGTAAATGAATATTAATATCACCATGGATCCATGCTGAGGTCATAGTGCAGTGGATTCCAGAGCTGTGAGATGACACAAAAGGTCCAAAGGTCTCCATCCTGGTCCTCTCCACGCTCTCCTCTCCTCCATCATCACCACCTGTTCTTCTCTCACGCCTTTGTCTCCCCCTTTCCCTCCTATCTCCTCGTTCTCTCTCTGTCACAATACGCACGACGCCACGGCACACGACGTTTACAGCCAATTAACAACAAACCCACACACACACACACACGAACACACACCACAACACACAACACACACACACACAACAACCACACACACCAGTACACACACACACACATGACACCACACACTACACACACACACACAACACACACAACTACACACCACAACAACACACACACACACACACACACACACACACACACACACCACACCACACACACACACACACACACACACACACACACACTCTCTCTCTCACGGGTATCTCAGTCACAGGCACACACACCTCACACACACACCACATTCCTGGGCCTTCCCAGCTGCCTGTTCACTGGCAGGAGCTGTCAATCAAACCGTGTAACCGGCAACAGCCTGGAGGTTAGTGTCCACTATCACCTGCTCATCTGCCGTCTCAGAGAGAGAGAGAGAGAGAGAGAGAGAGAGAGAGAGAGAGAAGAGAGAGAGAGAGAGAGAGACGAGAGAGAGAGAGACGGCAGAGAAGAGAAGAGAAGAGAAGAGAGAGAGAGAGAGAGAGAGATCAGAGAAGAGAGAGGAGAGAGAGAGAGAGAAAGAAAGAGACAGGAGAGAGAGAGAAAAAATGAAATAATCTCAAAAGAGAAAAATGTCCTCCTGTGTGCTACCTATATCTCCCCACTAGAATCCCCATACTTTAGTGAAGACAACTTCTCCATCCTAGAGGGAGAGATCAATCATTTCCAGACCCAGGGACATGTAGTAGTCTGTGGTGAAATGGGGATAAACACCTACCTGGAGGTAACAGCATTCTCTCCCCAACATGCCCCCGTATACACAATTACGACAAAACAATCAACAAAAACGGGTCATAACTCCTGCAGCTCTGTCGCTTACTGGGTCTGTACATAGTCAATGGTAGACTTTGAGGGGACTCTTACGGTAGGTATACCTACAGCTCATCTCTTGGCAGCAGTACTGTAGACTATTTTATCACCGACCTCAACCCAGAGTCCCTCAGAGCATTCACAGTCAGCCCACTGACACCCCTATCAGATCACAGCAAAATCACAGCCTACTTGAACAGAGCAATACTGAATCARGAGGCATCAAAGCCAAAAGTAGTGTAGAAATCTACCAGAAAACAATAAGCCAACAACAAATTAAATCCCTTTTAAGACCACTTCCTGGACAAAACGTTTCACTGCAATAGCGAAGGTGTAAACTTGGCAGTAGAAAGCCAAAATAGTATATTTGACCTCTGAGCGTCCCRATCAAATCTAAACATTTCAACATTTCAACCTAAGAAAATGAACAGGGACAAATGCTTTGATGAAGACAGCAAAAACCTAAGAAAGGATTTGAGGAACCTATTCAACCAAAAACACAGAGTCCCAGAAAACCTGGCCCTACGCATTTACTGAAACAGTACAGAAATACACTAAGAAAAAAGAAAGAACCGCACATCAGAAATCAGCTCCATGTAATGGAAGAATCAATAGAATCTAACCACTTCTGGGAAAATTGGAACACACAAAACAAACAACAACATGAAGAGCTACCTATCCAAAATGGAGATGTATGGATAAACCACTTCTCCAATCTTTTTGGCCCTATAACAAAGGCCAAACAGCAAAAACATATACATGATCAATAAAAAATCTTAGTCAGCTGTTAAAGAATACCAGAACCCACTGGATTCTCCAATTACATCGAATGAACTACAGGACAAAATACAAACCCTTCAACTCAAAAAGGACTTTGGTGTATCCTAAATGAAATTATAAAACATACAGACCACAAATTTCTATTGGCTTTACATAAACTCTTTAAACATCATCCTCAGCTCTGGCATTTTCCCCATTACTTGGAACCAAGAACTGATCACCCCAATCCACAAAAGTGGAGACAAATTCAACCCCAATAACTACCGCGTCAATAGCAACCTTGGGGAAATCCTCTGCATTATCATTAACGGCAGACTCCTACATTTCCTCAGTGAAAACAGTGTCCTGAGCAAATGTCAAATTGGCTTTTTACCAAATTGCCATATGACAGACCATGTTTTCACCCTGCACACCCTTGTTGACAAACAAACAAAACAAAACAAACGCAAAGTCTTCTCATGCTTTACTGATTTAAAAAAGCTTTTGACTCACTTCGGTATGAGGGTCTGCTATATAAATTGATGGAAAGCGGTGTTGGGGGAAAGCATACGACYTTATAAAATGCAAACAAACAACAAGTGTGCTGTTAAAATTGGCAAAAAAAACGCTGATTTCTTTCCTCGGGGCCGGGGGGTGAGACAGGGATGCAGCTTGAGCCCCGCCCTCATCATATATATCAATGAATTGGCGAGGGCACTAGAACTGTCTGCAGCACCCGGCCTCACACTACTGGACTCTGAAGTCAAGTGTTTACTGTTGCATATCATCTGGACCAATGAGGGCCTACAGCAGCACCTAGATCTTCTGCACAGATTCTGTCGGACAGTTCATCTCAGTAATACAAAAATAATGATGTTCCAAAAAAGGTCCAGTTGCCAGGACCATAAATACAACATTCCACGTAGACACTGTTGCACTAGAGCCCACAAAAAAACTACACCTAACTTGGCTAAACTTCCACAAAATTGTGAACGATCTGAGAGACAAGGCAAGAATAGCCTTCTACGCCATTAAAAGGAACATACAAAAACTGGTTCAAAATACATGAATCAGTTATAGAACCCATTGCTCTCTGTGATTGTGAGGTCTGGAGTCCACTCACCAACCAAGATTTCACAAAATGGGACAAACATCAAATTGGGACAATGCATGCAGAATTCTGTAAAAACATCCTCTGTGTCCAACGTAAAACACAAAATAATGCATGCAGAGCAGATTAGGACGAGTCCCGCTAATTATCAAAATCCAGAAAAAAGCAATTCAATTCTACAGCCACCTATAAATAAGCGATTCTCAAACCTTCCATAACAAAGCCCTCACCTACAGAGAGGTGAACCTGGAGAAAAGTCCCCTCAGCCAGCTGGTACAGGTACTCTGTTGACAAACACAAACAGATCCCACAGAACCCCGGGACAGCAACACAATTAGACTCAACCAAATCATGAGAAAACAAAAAAGAGAATTACTTGAAACACTGGAAAGCATCAACAAAAAAACGGCGCAAACTGGAATGTTATTTGAGGCTAAACAGAGAGTACACAGTAGCAGAATACCTGACCACTGTGACTGACCCAAAATGAAGGAAAGCTTTGACTATGTACAGACGCAGTGAGCATAGCCTTGCTATTGAGAGAGGCCCCCATCGGCAGAKCTGGCTCTCAAGGCAAGACAGGCTATGTGCCAACTTCCCACAAAATGAGGTGGAAACCGAGTTGCACTTCCTAACTTCCTGCCAAATGTATGACCATATTAGAGACACATATTTCCCTCAGATTACACAGACCCACAACAGCAGCAACATGTGTGACCTCTTGGCACAAGAAAAGGGCTACCAGTGGAGCACAAACACCACTGTAAATACAACCTATATTCATCTCTTTATTTATTTTTCCTTTCATACTTCAACTACATACTTGCACATTGTTACAACACTGTACATAGCCAATAATATAACATTTGAAATGTCTACATTCTTTTAAAAATGTAGGTGTGCAGTATGTTTCATGTTCATTTCTGATTGTTTATTTCCCTTGTTTATTTCCCTTTTTGTTTATTGTCTATTCCCCTTGCTTTGGCAATGTAAACACGTTTCCCACGTCAATAAAGCCCTTTGAATTGAAAGAGAGGGAGAGAAAGAAAGAGACAGGGAGAAACATCTCTGGGACATAGGATAGGGCAGGGGGATTCTGGAACCAGAGTTTTATAAATCTGACTACTCCGGTGCAAACAAACAAAAACAACACATTTCACTTGCACCTATCCAGTGTTATGTGACAATAAAGCATAAATACTTTTTTAAATACACGAGCATTCAACTAAAATTTAATTGCAATGTGGAATCCCATGTCTTTTTTTTAAGTAGACATGAATTGAATCCTAAAAATGTTGATTCAAGTTGCAATTAAATAATTGTTTAAGTGCTGTTTGTTACTGTGGTATTGTTGTTGCAGTGCGTAGTAAGATTTGTCAACTCTGGTCTATTCCAGACTCCCCCTGCCCAATTGTGGTGAAATCATTTGTCACTGACCTCCTTGCCTCCAATATGGATACGTTCAAGATGAATAAATGCAATAGAAACAAAGGGTTGAGGATGATTTGAACATACACACTCTCCTGAGAGAAGAACCGGATCGGGTCAGCCTCTGGGTTACTCAGTGTGTGCCAGCAGGCATCCCTGGAACACTGGACGCAGGACAACTGGGAAAAACTGGGAATTTCTTTGGCTCATTCCAACACTCAAGCATACACAATATATGGAGCCTGTTGTGTTTTGTGGAGGGAAGTGACAGCACATCACGTAAAATACTTTTCTTCTGTTTTATTATATCTTTTTTCAGCACCAGTCTGACAGAATGCACAGCCATATTATCACCACCGCAGAGCACACACACACCACAACCACACACACACACACACACACACACACACACACACACACACACACACACACACAACACACACACACACACACCACCACACA
>NC_036858.1:14585966-14621909 GCF_002910315.2 Salvelinus sp. IW2-2015
CAGCGAGAGGGGAGACAGCAGACGAGGGAGGTGTGATGAGAGAGAGAGACGAGACGAGAGAAGAGAGAGAGAGAGAGAGAGAGAGTCCACGAGAGAGAAGAGAGAGAGAGCAGAAGAGAGACGAGAGAGAGAGAGAGAGAGAGAGAGAGATGACGAGCAGAGAGCAGAGAGAGACGAGAGAGAAGACGAGAGAGAGAGAGAAGGGGACCGCTCATGTGCACACTGCCACAAAATGAGGTGGAAACTGAGCTGCACTTCCAACTCCTTGCACAATGTATGACCATATTAGAGACACATATTTCCCTCAGATTACACAGACCCACCAATAATTCACAAAACAAATCCCAATTTTGATAACCTCGCCAGTATCGATTTGGGCTGCAAATACACAGTGTGCATATCACAGCAGCAAGATCTTCTGACCTTGTGACCTGTTCAGTGAGTAGAGAAAGCGAGAGATAGAGAGAGAGAAGAGAGACGCAAAGATGTGGGCCATGTCATCATTGAATGATGAGGTCAAAGAATAGCTCTGTCCCATGCAGAATATTCTCCGTCCAGAATTTCGTGCTACTTTATATATATAATGTGTCGTAATGAATGTAAGTTTGATTGACATCTCCAATCTCAGGAGCATACCACTCCAAAGTCATCTTGAATCTACGCAGAAGCTATCTGCCCCCGAAAAGGGGCTTCTACCATTATGGGAACCACAAGTCTCTTTCCAAAGGTCAGGATCAGGCGGGTTGCAACATAAACAGCACACCCCTTCCCATACCTCATTAGTATTTTAATTACAGCCAGAGTAAACTAGCAGGAAGGGACACCCGCCTAACTGAGCCCTTCTCAACTCGAATTTATTACTTTGCAATGATCTGAACGAAACGCCAGAAAATCAAAGCTCCAATATCTTTGTTAACGTTGTGCCTGCGATCGCATTCGCACGCGATAGGCAAAGCCACAGAGGACCTGCCTAGTATGCGATGGTGTAATGGGCCGCAATCCTGCGCCTGGTGTCTCCTTACTAAGCCCAGATGGGGACATTCCCAAAAGGAGGCCGTTTATTCCCCCCTCCACTATAAATCCCCCAAAAGGAGCCATTTATGGGACAATAAGAGGCCATTATGACGCCCCAAGAAAATGAAGGAAACTCAGAGGTGTGGGGATGAAAGATGACAAGGCTTCTCTGGCACTAGCAGACGTTAGCTAGCTGCTTTCTGTGCTTTCTTGTCTTTGGCACTTAGAGACGTTAGCCTAGCTGCCCCGTTTCCTAGTGTTTCTTTTTCTTTGCCACTAGCAGAGCGTATAGCAGCTGCTTTCTGTGTTTCTTTTCGTTGGCACTTCAGCAGACGTTAGCTAAGCTGCTTTCTGGTTTTCTTTCTTTGCCACTAGCAGACTTTAGCTACTGCTTTCTGTACTGTGTTTCTTTTCTTTTGGCACTAGCCAGACGTTAGCTAGCTGCCTTTCTGTGTTTCTTTTCTTTCGGCACTAGCACGTACTTTAAGCAGCTGCTTTCTTGTTTCCTTTGCCTTTCGCCACTAGCAAGACCGTTAGCAAGCTGCTTCTTCTGTGTTTTCTTTTCTTGGCACTAGCAGAACTAGCTAGCTGCTTTCTGTGTTTCTTTTCTTTGGCACTAGCAGACGTTAGCTAGCTGCTGTCTGTGTTTTCTTTTCTTTCGGCACTCAGCAAGACATTAGCTAGCTGCTTTCTGTGTTCTTTTTCTTTGGCACTAGCAGACTCGTTAGCTACGCTGCTTTCTGTGTTTTCTTTTCTTTGGCACTAGCGCAGACGTTAGCTAGCTGCTTTCTGTGTTTCTTTTCTTTCTTTGGCACTAGCAGACTGTAGCTAGCTGCTTCTCTGTGTTTCTTTTCTTCGGACTAGCAGGACTGTATAGCTAGTCTGGCTTCTGTGTTTCTTTCTTTTGCCACCTAGGCAGCACGTTAGCTAGCTGCTTTCTGCGTGCTTTCTTTTTCTTTGCCACTAGCAGATTAATCTCTCTTTCACACACACGCACACGCACACGCACACGCACACCGAAAACACAGCATGGTAGCACCTTTTTGATGGAACACACACACACACATACAGTTTCAGTGTATGGGAAAAGAACTTCAGCACCAGCTTGATAGAACACACATCTGTAAACAGTTGCATACAAGCACTATTGTTATAGAACACACACACAGACAGACAAAGCACGCAATCACACAGTTGCACCATAACACACGGTAATGATTGAGAATGAACTAATATGATGATATGATGAGTAGTGATGAATTAAAACTTGAAGACTATTCAGAAAATAAGTGTTCCTGGTTGCAAATGTTATTTCCAAAGCTTGGAAGACTCAACAAAATAAGTTGTATAACTGAAAGGTTTTTATTTTGTGTTTCAGTTGTTTTAATTTCAGTACGAATGCAAATGTGTGTGTACGTAGGCCATTTACGTATATGTAAGTGTGATCATTTCATTTGGAAACAATAAGATGCATGACCCTATAAAAAAATCAATCAGTATCATCATCATCGGTAGCCACACTCTCGCACACAACACAACAAATAATACACCGTTGCCTAGAGGTTACCCCGCAATGACTCACTATCTTTGCCTGGAAGCAACTTTCAAACAAATCATTGTTTGCCTCTTTGTTTTCTTCATTTCACTTAATCTTCCGTAATGGTTACCAAATATCATTAGGGCCAACCTCTGTGGCTTTTTTTTGCAGCGTTGTAGGCAAGCCAAGTGTTTGTTGTCAGAATTTTATTTGGCCGAGMAGGGGGGCTGTTGTTTAGTGTAGGCCTAATCTTGGCACGCCAATAACAGGTTTCAATAAAAGCAGCTGCTTTGTTATGGTAGTAAAGATTTTCTTCCTTCCCCCCTCTTTTTGCAGAGTGTAGGGAATAGGCTCAGAGCGCCAAACTGGAAGCATCATCCACATATGCCCAACTGTTTTCCTCTCCAGGCAGGTGGTGAAGAGATTTTTTGCTGGAATGCCGAGTGTTTTCCGCGATGCCTTACTTTGTAGAGGAGAAGAGAGAGAGAGAGAGAGAGAGAGAGAGAGAGAGAGAGAGAGAGAGAGAGAGCGAGAGAGAGAAAGAGAGCGAGAGCATGGTTAGCAAGTCCGGTTAGCAAACCACACTGCCCCCTATGGGGCAAACTGTCGTCAGTTGGCAGGATCAGAAACAAAAGATCGAGAGACAGAGGTATGCTAGAGAAAGGAAAGAAAGTAGGACTTTGGAAAGGTCAGAGAGAGAGAAGAGAGAAGAGAGAAGAGAGAGAGAGAGAGAGAGAGTGAGCAGAAAAAAGGTAGAGAAAGAAAATAAATCAGAAATAGAGGCATGCCCTTAGACTGTGACAGAAAATGTATTTGACTGGGTGCAACATAAATTCAAATCAAAATCAAATCAAATCAAAATTTTATTAGTCACATACACATGGTTAGCAGATGTTAATGCGAGTGTAGCGAAATGCTTGTGCTTCTAGTTCCGACAATGCAGTAATAACCAACAAAGTAATCTAACCTAACAATTCACGCTACTACCTTACACACACACACAAGTGTGTGGAAGGGATAAAGAATATGGTACATAAAGATATATGGATGAGTGGTGGTACAGAACGGCAATGGCAGATGCAGTAGATGGTATAGAGTACGGTAATACATATGAGATTGAGTACTGTAGGTATGTAAACATAAAAGTGCGCATAGTTAAAGTGGCTAGTGGTACATGTATTGCATAATAGATGGCAAGATGCAGTAGATGATTATAGAGTACAGTATTATAACATATGAGATGGGTAATGTAGGGTATGTAAACATTGTATTAAGTGGCATTGCTTAAAGTGGGCCTTAGTGGTACATTTTTACATAATTTCCATCAATTCCCATTTTTAAAGTGGCTGGAGTTGAGTCAGTTATGTGGCAGCGCGCCTCTAAATGTTATGGTGGCTGTTACAGTCTGATGGCCTTGAGATAGAAGCTGTTTTTTCAGTCTCTCGGTCCCTGCTTTGATGCACCTGTACTGACCTCGCCTTCTGGATGATACGGGGTGAAACAGGCTAGTGGCTTGGGTGGTTGTTGTCCTTGATGATCTTTATGGGCCTTCCTGTGACAGGGGTGGTGTAGGTGTCCTGGAGGGCAGACCTACATAAACAGTGTGATTGAGGGAACATCAGAATCTAAACACCCTAAACGCAATGGACTATACACACTGGTGGTCCCACCTCACGACTCTAGCCTCAACTATCATTCTAAGATATTTCCAGAGAGAGGGAGCGAGAGAGGGAGGAAAAGACAGAGAGAAAGAGGAACAGAGTGTGTGTGAGAGCGAGAGAGAAGAGAGCGAGGGGCACGAGGAGAGAGAGAGAGAGAGAGAGAGAGAGGAAGAGAGAGAGAAGAGAGAGAGAAGAGAGGAGAGAGAGAGAGGAGAGAGAGAGAGAGAGAGAGAGGAGAGAGAGAGGAGGGACAGAGAGAGAGAGAGAGAGAGAGAGAGAGAGAGAGAGAGAGAGAGAGAGAGAGAGAGAGAGAGAGAGAGAGAAACTAATCAGCATAACCACATGTGTTCAGTAAGTTGAATATTTTGCCAATAGGGACATTATACCAATTCCTTTCTTATTACATGCTGGTTTAAACACACAATGTCATTTGTATCTCTGTGCTTAGAGCTCTAATTACACTGAACAAAAATATAAATGCAACATGTAAAGTGTTGGTCCCATGTTTCGTGTTCCATACACACAAAAAGTTTATTTCTCTCATATTTTGTGCACAAATTTGTTTACATCCCTGTTAGTGAACATTTCTCCTTTACCAAGATAATCCATCCACCTGACAGGTGTGGCATACCAAGAAGCTGATTAAACAGCGTGCTCATTAGACAGGTGCACTTTGTGCTGGGGACAATAAAAGGCCACTCTAAAATGTGCCGTTTTGTCACCCAACACAATGTCACAGATGTCTCAAATTTTGAGGCAGCGTGTAATTGGCATTCTAACTGCAGGAATGTCCACCAGAGAGGTTGCCAGAAAAGTTGTATGTTAATTTCTCTACCATAAGCCGCCTCTAACGTTGTTTTAGAGAATTTGGCAGTACGTCCAACCGGCCTCACAACCGCAGACCACGTGTATGGCGTCGTACCCCATGGTGGTGGTAGGGTTATGGTATGGGTAGGCATAYGCTACGGACAACGAACACAATCGCATTTTATAAATGGCKATTTGAATGCACAGAAATACCCTGATGAGATCCTGAGGCCGATTGTAAGGCCCATTTTTTAAGGTACCAACAGTATTCCCAGTCATGTGAAATACATAGATTAGGACCTAATGAATTTATTTCAGTTGACTAATTTCCTCATATGAACTGTAACTCAGTAAAATCTTTGAAATTGTTGGATTTATATTTTTGTTCAGTATATATGCATTATTACACATAGATTTCACTTTTGTTATATTGGTGACATCCTAAAATCTTATGATGACACAACTCATTTGGTCTACATGACCTAGTATAGGATTTTTTTTAAAGTCACTTCACAAGTTTTTCAAAAGTACTCTTTTGGGTTTCACCCTCAGTCCCTCATCTCTCCAAGAGGTATTCATACTCATGGTAAAAACAAAAAGATCATATAAAATTAAAATGTGTTAAGGTAAACACTATTGGACCGTGAACTTTCCTGCCTGTCTGGCTGCCCGTGACAGGTTCATGTTTCCTCCCTTCATTATTGTCCTCCTTTCCCCGCCAGTCATCCCTTCTTTTTTAACCCCTTCATCACTCAGCTATGAATCCCTTCTACAGTGCCCTCCACTATTATTGACACCCTTGGTAAATACAAGCAAACCGGGCTGCGAAAAAAAACGTCTTTATTGTTTATCCTCTTGGTCTTCCATTCAAAATATTCACAAAAATCAACACTTTAATTAAAGTAAAATAATTGGAAGGAAAAATGTATTCTTATCATAAAACAAAGATTTTTCTCAAATATATGTGTGCCACAATTATTGGCACCCCTTCATTCAATACTTTGTGCAACCTCCCTTTGCCAATATAACAGCTCTGAGACTTCTCCTATAATGCATAACAAGATTGGAGAACACATGGCAAGGGATCTGAGACCATTCCTCAATACAGAATCTCTCCAGATCCTTCAGATTCCGAGGTCCACGCTTGTGGACTCTCCTCTTCWGCTCATCCCACAGGTTTTCTATGGGGTTTAGGTCAGGGGACTGGGARGGCCATGGCAAAACCTMGATTCTGTGGTCAGTGAACCATTTWTGTGTTGATTTWGAGGTGTGCTTCGGATCATTGTCCTGCTGGGATATCCAACCACGGCCCAGTTTAAGCTTCCTAGCAGAGYCAGTCAGGTTTTGATTTAATATCTGCTGGTACTTGATGGAAATTGGCATTTTCAACCTTTACGCTATTTTCTTATAGCCATTTCCTGATTTGTGCAGCTCAACAACCTTTTGTCGCACATCATTACTGTATTCTCGGGTCTTTCCCATAATGAAGGATGACTATGGGAACTTGGCCTGTGTGTCACCTCATATTTATACCCCAGTAAAACAGGAAGTCATGGCTTACCACTTAAGTGTTCCTAATCACTCAGGTTAACTTAAAAAAGTAAAATATGAATGGGAATATACTTCAGTTAGATTTTACTTATAAGAACTTCTAGGGGTACCAATAATTGTGGCACACGTTTTGGAGAAAAATATTTATTTAATTTATTTCACATACATTTTTTTCAATCATTTTATTTCAATTAATGGTTCGATTTTTGTGAATATTTTGAATGAAAGAGGATAAACAGAAAATAAAAAATATGTCACAGCCCGTTTTGCTCATATTTACCAAGGGTGCCAATATTAGTGGAGGGCACTGATAGTTTACAGATGCCACCCTAGAATTGTGACATGTTGTTTGTCGTTTGTGGGCTTTGGAGATCTAGCAGTGTGTGTAGCTATTGGTATGCCAGTCATGCTCCAATAATGTCAATATTAAAGAGTAAAAAAAAWAARWWTATTATATTGTATTATATTTTACAATCTTATTTTATCTTAGCCCTTCTATAACCTTACATTATCAGCTTGTCAAGTGTTATGCGAGAACCTTTAAACAAAACAGTGAGTGTGAGTCACAAAATTACACAACATTTCCCAATGATCTTATTTCTCATTGTATAATTCCTTTGAGTCAAGTACAATTTTATTTTCCGTAACTGATGAACAGTGCCTTGAAACAAAACACAAGTCCACTCACTCTTATCATCTTTGGAACGTTCGTCAAATCACATTCAAGTCTCACTTGACAGGGCCAGCTGAATTTGCTAAACATTCTGCTTATGTCAGTTCCACTGTTTTTTTTAGACAGCCGTTTTACAGTCATTGAGCTGTCCGTCATCCTGTCACAGCCCTGAGTGGTCCCGTCCAATTCCTGAGCTGTGCTGTGTTTGGGTTACGCGGAGTGCATTGGGACAGTCACGGTAATCACGTGTGTCTGTTCTGAGAAACCCTCTCTCAGTTTTCTAGTTTTAGGTGAAGGAGCCCATAGACAGTCCAAGGACTTGGACTGAAGCTAGGCTAGCAGCTGCACTGTGTAAGCCCCCACCCGATCACTTCTAACAGATAAGAGCCCTCAGTTTAGTGCTATTCATTTACGTCTGTTTCGGTCTCTCACTTCTTCCCTCACTCTTATATGTAGAGAAAGGGGTGATGGAAGAAGCCAGGCGAGAAGAAGACAGGCTTCCCAACCTCCACACTCGTTTTTGTGACCCATCACCCCTCACTTCATTTGGCTCGGGTTTGTTTGTTAGTTCAGTTCAACGTTCGCTCCTGAGCAGGATATCGTCCTTCAAAATCGTCCTCTCTACAAGTTCAGCCAGATCACTATAGATATATCATATCAAAAGGCAATAGGGCAATAACACTATTAATATTCTGTCATATAAACACATATCTTATACAGTACACATAGTATATAGTACAGCATTTTGAGTGTGTTTATATGAGGGAATAATCGTGGTCTTATTGCATTGCCCTCTCAAAGACATTCAGTGCTGATTACCCATGATTCACTCTGATAATGGCCCCCATCAGAGCCATGTATTTAGAGAGTTGGGCCAATATGATTTCTGTATTATGATGCATTTACATGACATTTTAGCTCCCCATTAACATTACATGGGGAATACTTAATACTATGTAACTGAATGTCTATAATTAGAACAATATTCAAAATTCAAAAATTTGGCCTAACTCTAAATACATGGCTCTGGCCCCCATTATTTACTCTGTCACGCATCCGAGGAGGACTGAGGTAATATTCAGGGCCGGCGATGCGACGCGAGCGGCCATTGTACATGGCTAGTAATCCCACACGCCCCAGTCCACCACTACTATGGAAGTCTGTTCAAGAGAACGTTACGATAGAAATCTATTGTGTAGATCAGGTATGGCTGTTTGTCATTTAGAACTGTGGGTCATGTCAGCACTACACGTCACATTTTCACCTGCAACATTGTGTTTAACCTCATGAAATACACCGCACATCAATGAGTGATGGCCCTCTGTTGAAGCTATTACTTGAATGTGATGTGATGGACTCTCTGGTTGTAAAAATGCGGCCTGACTCAGTTTGTCATAGAGTGACCTCTGGTATGACAGGTTGTGGTCACTTTACAGGCCACATAGGCGAAGGCAGAGAGATATCAGATATACTGGGAATGAAAGGACACAACACTGATATATCCTGTGTGAGGCCAAGTAATGTCAGGCCTATATGGAGAGACAGAAAACGTATTTTGCCTATGTTACTCCTATTCCTTTGTGCAACTGAGGAGACATGACGGATCAGGGCTCTATATCTTCTTTCTTCCTGAGTGATATCAGATAAACCYGGAACGTGACATCCATTTCCTGTGAGTGAAGAGCCTAGGGTTGTGTTCATCAGGGCACAATGTAACAAGACATTTTGCAATAGAAAACGAAAAAAAGCATTTCCTATTGGACAAGTTCAGATAGCACCTCTCCATTTCAGCTGGTTTTCTTTTGTTTCGTGCCTAGTGAACATGACCCCAGACATAGGATGCACTTCAACCTTCCATTTCCTCCTTTTTCTCCAATGAGAATCCTGAGAGTCTGCCCCTTAGAGGCAGTCAGGACACAGCGCCACCTGTCCCGCCCGGTGGGCCCTGCAGGGACAGAGTCTGCGGTGGACAGGGTCGGACCCAGCGCAGCTGAACAGGAGACGCTCCCGCTGCAGGCCGCAGCGACGACCCCACGGGCTGTAGGCAGGAAATAGATGGTTGTCCACTTCCTGGTCCATGCTGGAGCAGGACAGGCCCAGTCTGCCAGAGGGAAAAGCAGGGATCAATCAGTATGGCCTCAACAGAATCTGTTCGAAATTGTGACATTTAACTATTGTAGTTATATGTCACCTAAGCTGACCTACTAGTTATATGTCACAGTTTTAGCGCTAGGCTGGAACAAAAACCATTGCACACTGTAATTGGGGAATTTTGCTATTGTCAGCAATGTGATACAGCAGGGTATTGATGGGAGTTTCTTATAGACTATCACAATATTGTGTGAAAACATTGAACAGGGATTGTATTGGCCTACCTGGTCTGGAGAATTACAGCGGATGTTAAAGTGTACATGTAGCGCATGAGTACTAACAGACACCTGAGATGATCTACACACATGCATCCAGCCTAAACCATGGTACAATATAATACCACTGTGTGTGTTATGTGTATGTATTGGCTAGTCCTCTTGCACCTGTGTTCATGTCGGTATTGGATAGCTGTGCCCTCGCACCTGTGTATGCAGTGCATTCGGGAAGCATTCAGACCCCTTCACTTTTCACCACATTTTGTTCAATTACAGCCTTATTTTAAAATTGATTCATGTAGCTTTTCTTCCTCATCTTTCTACACACAATACCCCATGATGAAAAAGCGAAAGCAGGTTTTTAGAAATCTCAGCAAACTTACTACAAATGAAAAACAGAAATACCTTATTTATATAAATACTCAGACCCTTTGCTATGAGACACAACATTGAGCTCTGGTGCATCCCGTTTACATTGATCATCCTTGAGATTTTTCTACAAGTTGATTGGAGTCCACCTGAGGTAAATTCAATTGATTGGACATGATTTGGAAAGGCACACACCAGTCTATATAAGGTAGGAGAACCTTCCAGAAGGACAACCATCTCTGCAGCACTCCACAAATCAGGCCTTTATGGTAGAGTGGCCAGACGGAAGCCACTCCTCAGTAAAAGGCACATGACAGCCCACAAGAGTTTGGTAAAAGGCACCTAAAGGACTCTCAGACCATGAGAAACAAGATTAAACTCTTTGGCTTGAATGCCAATCTTCACGTCGAGGAAACCAGGCACCGCTCATCACCTGGCCAATAACATCCCTATGGTGAAGCATGGTGGTGGTAGCATCATGCTGTGGGGATGTTTATCAGCAGCAGGAACTGGGAGACTAGTCAGGATCGAGGGAAAGATTAACTGAGCAAAGTACAGAGAGATCCTTGATGAAAACCTGCTCCAGAGCACTCAGGACCTCAGACTGGGGTGGAGGTTCACCTTCCAACAGGACAACGACCCTAAGCACACAGCCAAAACAATGCAGGAGTGGCTTCAGGACAAGTCTCTGAATGTCCTTGAGTGGKKSYGRCAGAGCCCYGACTTGAACRCGATCGAACATCTCTGGAGAGACTTGAAAACAGCTGTGCAGCGACACTCCCCATSCAACCTGACAGAGCTTGAGAGGATCTTCAGAGAAGAATGGGAGAAAATCCCCAAATACAGGTGTGCCAAGCTTGTAACGTCATAGCCAAGAAGACTCGAGGCTGTAATCGCTGCCAAAGGTGCTTCAACAAAGTACTGAGTAAAGGGTCTGAATACTTATGTAAATGTGTTACTTCAAAAACCTATTTTTGCTTTATCATTATGGAGGTATTGTGTGTAGATTGATGAGGGGGAAAAAACAATTTTAATACATTTTAGAATAAGGCTGTAACGTAACAAAATGTTGAAAAAGTGAAGGGGTCTGAATACTTTACGAATGCACTGTATGTAGGTATTGGATAGCTGTGCCCTTGCACCTGTTTGCAGTATGTTTGTTCTGTCTGCCTGCCTGTATGTCTGTCTCTCACCTGGTGAACGCTGCGGGGTTGTTGAGGTGGTGGAACAGTGCCGGCTCACACACCAGGGAGGCACGTCGACAAACACTCACACACGACTGGCCCAGGGGGCCCAGGTGTATTCTCAGAGCGCTCTCAGGTGGCCAGGTAGGGAAGGACACGCTGCAGAAGTCCTGGGGTCAACAAGAAGACAGGAACAACAGTTATATTATTTTGCAATAAATGTTGGAATGTATCATATAGCTCACGAGACTGGGTTTGGAACAGTATAAAACAAGGTTGTTCAACTAAGTTTAGGGCCCTCACTATCTGTCCATGCTAGGAGGTACAGACTTTTCAAACGTCAAAAAGTGACCACCCACTATCCTTGACCTAAATTAGTAACACAAATGTGTCGTACTTGCCAATCAGTTCTGACAATACTGCCACCATGACCAGCTAGTGACTACCATTTATTTGTTCCAATGCCTCCTAATAGAAGACATTATAAGACACATATTGGAATATAAACCCTAGGCCGTATAAAACAGATAGAAACCTATCCCTTTAAAGAAGTTTTTAAGTGTTTCTGGAGACTATTGTTGTGTTGTGTACCTGATGAGTGATGTAAGCATGAACCCTTTCCAGCATCCCTTCACTGGTGAACTCTCGAGGGGTGAAGGGCTTGACCTTTAAAACAGACATAGGAGCTAAATACAGCTTCATATCAGGGTTATGCTAATCATATGAGCCTTCATAAGCATTCATATAACAGCCATACCAATGGATAAGAGGTTTCACCTGTAAAACAGACTAATTCTATCTTCCATAGATCTTCGAGATCCATTACATCTTCATATAATAGTTGTGCTAATCATGTGAACCTTCATAAGTGTTAGCAGTTGATGTTATTCTATGAAAAGCCAACTGACATTTACTCCTGAAGTGCTGAATTGCTGCACCCTCGACAACTACTGTGATTATTATTATTTGACCATGCTGGTCATTTATGAACATTTGAACATCTTGGCCATGTTCTGTTATAATCTCCACCCGGCACAGCCAGAAGAGGACTGGCCACCCCTCATAGCCTGGTTCCTCTCTAGGTTTCTTCCTAGGTTTTGGCCTTTCTAGGGAGTTTTTCCTAGCCACCGTGCTTCTACACCTACATTGCTTGGTGTTTGGGGTTTTAGGCTGGGTTTCTGTACAGCACTTTGAGATATCAGCTGATGTACGAAGGGCTATATAAATAAATTTGATTTGATATGAATAACAAAAAATATATATATTTATTCAACGAGAACAAATCATAGTTGTTATGCTGGAAAGTAGATGGTCATTCTTCCCTGTCCTCAGTGTTTTCTCCACTGAACAAAGAGACAGGATGTAGTTTATACCCCAAGCCTAGCCTGTGGTTGACCAATTAGAATTCCTTGCAGTAAAATTGGGCCAATGGTCAAATAACAAGTATCCCATTTCAGGCTCAATGTGTAGACCATTTGGACCAATGAGAACTTGCCACATGTAGCTATGAGTCCTGGACTGAAATTCCTCCCGTGTCCCTGACCCATTAAGCTTCAGTTCCCCATTACAGAAAAACAACTATTTCCTTTGATCTTTAATTCCCTCTTGACCTTCAGACCTCTGCGTTGTGTATTTATCTGAGAATATTCTTACATAAGCATTCATTTAACATTCATAACAGTAGAATCAAGGTTATGGTAACTGACCTCTGTGCGTAGAATAGCCCTGACCGTCTCTTGAACGTCAGTATTGTTGGTCATGTCCACGGTCCAAACGTAGGGTTTACCGATGAACTCCTCAGCGTAGGGGTGCTGGGAGGAGACCTGACAGACACACACATGTACACACATGCATGCATGCACACACACCAACACACACACGCGCGCACACACACACACACACTTCCCAATTAAACCACCATTGGGTGTGAAATAGTCTTTAGGTAAATTGTTAATTTTTCAATTTAACTTGATTCATTTCTTAATACATTTTTTGGGATGAGTTCATATCCAGTACC
This sequence comes from Salvelinus sp. IW2-2015, assembly GCF_002910315.2. Taxonomy (NCBI): domain Eukaryota; kingdom Metazoa; phylum Chordata; class Actinopteri; order Salmoniformes; family Salmonidae; genus Salvelinus; species Salvelinus sp. IW2-2015. The sequence continues at coordinate 14,599,146 of NC_036858.1, forward strand.
TGTCGTGTTGTGGGCTTCCCTTTATAGAAGTCACTGTTTTCAGAGGAGCGAGGGGGCTGGAAGCGCGGCTGGAGGAAGACACACCCTAAAGCTATGGCCTCCAAAGGAGCTGGACCCTCATAGGGAAACCCAAGGCCCACAAACACCTGGAGGGGGAGGGCAATGCAGCTATGCATTTAGAATCCCTATCACTGCATGGCTTACAGAGATACTGTAGAAAGTGTTTGAATCCTAACATATCGAGCTATATATTTGATCCAGGTCTGAAACCATGCGTAGATGTCCACGGAAGTTGGTACAATAAATCAAGATAGTAATTGTCCTCATGGGTCCTGAGACACTGTGGCCTGGGTTCAGTTCGGTTGTTACCTTGGCTCTTCTGAGGAGCTGTAAGAACTGATCCTGGGTCAGCAGGCCGTGGTTGATGATGTTACTGGGCAGCTGAGCGGAGTGGCCTGGAGGCTGGTACACTGTGCCGTGGGTCTCCAGCTCCTGACTGATCACCTCCAGATAACGCTCCTTGCCCTGGAATAGAAAATAAAAGATTGGAAAATAGTAGAGTAGAGAGGAGAAGAAGTTCATTTATAGTGTAGAGTAGAATTGAGGGAGCATGTCGCATGTGGACCGTTCCAAAAACAACCTGTCTAGTAAGGACATTACTGGATGGCACGGTCGTTGGTCACTGCACCCTTTAACTCTTTCCGCCTCCTTACCTGCCACATGTAGTCCTGTTTCCCGTAGACCACAGCCGTGTTGTCCTTCCTGTAAGGCCCTGGCTCCACTTCCTCCTCCCTCTCTTCCTGCTCCACCATCGCCTCCTCACTCACAAACCCCAGGAACGAGTTGTCAGGGGTATGAGCTACACAGGAGACAGAGACGCAACAGGTCAGAATGCAATTTTGGATTATAGCGMTAGGAAAGTGTTGTATTGATTGTTTGAAGTCACATTTTAACCACAGACCAACGTTTAAGCAATCAAACAACCAATAAGTTCTCACATGAAGTATATTGTCTAGCGGTCAAGAACTACAGCAAATCATTATTTCATTAGCAAAGATACAAGTATAAATACTCTATCAGTTAGACCTCAAAGGAATAAAACCTGTTTCATCCCAAAGGCTTCTATCAGAATGAACAAGAGAGAAGGATAATACAAAACAATGTGTCTAATGTGTCTGATATGTCTAACAAGTATAATTTGTCTAATATGGCTATGACTAATATGCCCAATAAATCTAATAAGTCAAATATGCCTAATGTGTCTAACAAGTCTAATATGTCAAATAAGTCTAACATGCCTAATGTGCCTAATAAGTCTAATGTGTCTAATATGCCTAATGTGTCTAATATGTCTAATACTGTATGTCTAATATGTCTAATACTGTATGTCTAATATGCCTAATACGTCTAATGTGTCTAATATCTCCAATATGTCTAATGTGTCTAATGTGTTTAATATGCATAATGTGTCTAATAAGTCTAATGTGTTTAATATGCATAATGTGTCTAATGTGTTTAATATGCATAATGTGTCTAATGTGTTTAATATGCATAATGTGTCTAATAAGTCTAATGTGTTTAATATGCATAATGTGTCTAATAAGTCTAATGTGTCTAATGCGTCTAATATGTCTGTTTCTAATATGTCAAATGTTTCTAATGTGTCTAATGCGTCTAATATGTCTGTGTCTAATATGTCAAATGTTTCTAATGTGTCTAATGCGTCTAATATGCCTAATATGTCTAATACTGAATGTCTAATATGCCTAATGTGTCTAATATGCCTATATGTCTAATGTGTGTAATGTGTGTAATGTGTCTATGTGCAGCTGGAGATGCCAATAGCTGTCAGGACAGGAGGAGACTATAACAAACAGCATTAGTACAGGATAACAACAGAAAGATGTGGGAAAAAAGGTTGTTTTGGACTGGCGATGTCGACATAAGGGACCAAGAATGCGGGTGGTGACAGTTGAGTAATAACATTGGGAGCGTCTCGATGGGCCGACGTGAAAGGAGAGAAACAGACATAAATCACACGATGGTGGAAATAAAAACTATTCTTAGGGGTTAGTGTCAGTGTGTTTGGATAGGCCATACACTTTGACTTCCCACAGCTTCTCAGATTCATCCTAACAGAACAGAGAGAGGGAGGTGTGAGAGATGGGATATTTATTTTAAGAAATACAAGAATGTGTCTGTGAATGTGTGTGTGTGTGTGTGTGTGTGTGTGTGTGTGTGTGTGTGTGTGTGTGTAGGCTTGTGTGTGTGTGCGTATTAGTCCACGTGTCAGTCCGTCTGTCCCCCCAACAGTTGTTTAAAAGGCCCTGCCAAATAACTCTCTCCTGTCTCCTAACTCTTCCTCACAACTGTGAAGAAGGTCCTCTCTGGGTGAATAACAGGCTAATTTATCCCAGCTTGTCTCCAACACTCCTCCACACGCAAACCAGACGCGTAGCCCCTCCATTCATCATCTTAGTGGGCTCACACCAACACACCGACATGAATCATGATCAAGATGGAAAATGGTGCAAATAGGGGAGCGATGGCTAGATAGAACCATTGCTTACGACAGACAGACACACACAATAACCAATGCCTTCCCAAAGGCCCTGACACTCAACAGATCCCTTCTAGCACTTCAAAGCCCCATCGACACCAGCTCTAATCCCTTTCTCCCTCCGTCTCTTCCTCTCTCTGAGCTGCCATCGCCGCGGGCAACATCCCTCTTGCCGCACGAGCAGCACAAATAAACAGCAGCGTTCCTGCCTGTGGGAGTGGTCCGGACTGTTCGGCGCTCTCCAGCTTGTCCCAGTCTAGTCGGAGTGGGAGAGATGACTAGGAAGTGTTTGAGAAGATTTTGGGAAGGGCAAGGGCTCACGTTTATTTAACCTGTTCTTAATCCTCTAAGTCTGCAGACATACGAAGTCTCCTTTGTGGAACATACATCAACACGGTCATAGTTAATAACACTCCCACAGTGTGTCACCACTGTTGGTCTCTAAATGGTAAAGCCCAACACTAAATACAGACACATACACACACGTGCGTGCACGCATGAACTCATACACAAACAAACACACACAAATGCAAGAAACCCATAAACAGACTTACATATATAGTACCAGTCAAAAGTTGACACACCTACTCATTCAAGGGTTTTTCTTTATTTGGACTATTTTCTACATTGTAGAACAATAGTGAAGACATCAAAACCATGGAATCATGTAGTAACCAAAAAAGTGTTAAACAAATAAAAAAATATAGTAGCCACCCTTTGCCTTGATGATAGCTTTGCACACTCTCGGCATTCTCTCAACCAGCTTCACCTGAAATGCTTTTCCAACAGTCTTGAAGAAGATCCCACATATGCTGGGCACTTGTTGGCTGCTTTTCCTTCACTCTGCGGTCCAACTCATCCCAAACCATCTCAATTGGGTTGAGGTCAGGTGATTGTGGAGGCCTGGTCATCTGATGCAGCACTCCATCACTCTCCTTCTTGTTCAAATAGCCATTACACAGCCTGGAGCTGTGTTGGGTCATTGTCCTGTTGAAAAACAAATGATAGTCCTAAGCCCAAACCAGATGGGATGTTGTATCGCTGCAGAATGCTGTGGTAGCCATGCTGGTTAAGTGTGCCTTGAATTCTAAATAAATCACTGACCGTGTCACCATGCTTCACGGTGGGAACCACACATGCGGAGATCATCCGTTCACCTGCTCTGCGTCTCACAAAGACACAGCGGTTGGAACTAAAAATCTCCAATTTTACACATCAGACCAAAGGACATATTTCTACCATTCTAATGTCCATTGCTTGTGTTTCTTGGCCCAAGCAAGTCTCTTCTTATTATGGTGGCCTTTAGTAGTGGTTTCTTTGCAGCAATTCAACCATGAAGMCCTGATTTACGCAGTCTCCTCTCAACAGTTGATGTTGAGATGTGTCTGTTACTTGAACTCCGTGAAGCATTTATTTGGGCTCCAATCTGAGGTGCAGTTAACCCTAATGCAGTTAACCCTAACTTATCCTCTGCAGCAGAGGTAACTCTGGGTCTTCCTTTCCTGTGGCGGTCCTCATGAGAGCCAGTTTCATCATAGCTCTTGATAGTTTTTACGACTACACTTGAAGAAACTTTCAAAGTTCATGAAATTTTCCAGATTGACTGACCTTCATGTCTTAAAGTAAGTAAGTAAGTAATGATGGACTGTCATTTCTCTTTGCTTATTTGAGCTGTTCTTGCCATAATATGGACTTGGTATTTTACCAAATAGGGTTATCTTCTGTATACAACCCCTACCTTGTCACAACACAACTGATTGGCTCAAACGCATTAAGAAAGAAAGAAATTCCACAAATGAACTTTTAATTGCTTCTGAATCTGCATTGCTTGCTGTTTYGGGTTTTAGGCTGGGTTTCTGTATAGCACTTCATGACTTCGGCTGATGAAAAAAGGGCTTTATAAATAAATTTGATTGATTGATTGAACAAGGCACACCTGTTAATTGAAATGCATTCCAGGTGACTACCTCATGAAGCTGGTTGTGAGAATGCTAAGAGTGTGCAAAGCTGTCATCAAGGCAAATGGTGGCTACTAGAATCTCAAATATAAAATATATGTTGATTTGTTTAACACTTTCTTGGTTACTACATGATTCCATAGAGGGATTTCATAGTTTTGATGTCTTCATTATTATTCTACAATGTAGAAAATAGTAAAAATAAAGAAAAACCCTGGAATGAGTAGGTGTGTCCAAACTTTTGACTGGTACTGTATAACAGGGTTCATTATGTTTCCACTTGCCACTGCAGAGATATGTATTCGATGTTTATGTATTCCTATTGGTTGGTTGAATTGACATATTAGTAAGGTGTTATGTTATTGGCTACGCTTGCAGATAGGGGGAGATTGCGAACTTCAATTCTTCCCAATTTAATACTGACACGCAAGCGGTAGGTTACGTTCTGAAATAGTGCTTTCAATTTATGTATTTACAATGTGTACGAGTTCACTATGTACATTTCCTGATATATATATACAGTGCCTTCAGAAAGTATTCATACCCCTTGACTTATTCCACATTTTCTTGTGTTACAGCTGAATTCAAAATGGATTAAATCGATTTTTGTCTCACCCATCTACACACAACACCCCATAATGACAAAGTGAAAACATGTTTTTAGACATTTTTGCAAATGTATTTTAAATGAAATACAGAAATATGGTATTTACATAAGTATTCACACCCCTGAGTCAATACTTTCTATGAAGCACTATTGACAGCGATTACAGCTGTTAGTCTGTTTGACTAAGTCTCTAAGAGCTTTCCACACCTGGATCTTGCAACTTTTGCCCATTATTCTTATAAAAATTATTCAAGCTCTGTCAAATTGGTTGTTGATCATTGCTAGAAAACTATTTTCAGGACTTGCCATWMATTTTCAAGTAGATTTAAGTCAAAACTATAACTCAGCCACTCAGGAACATTCACAGTCTTCTTGGTAAGCAACTCCAGTGTAGATTTGGCCTTGTGTTTAATGTTATTGTCCTGCTGAAAGGTGAATTCATCTCCCAGTGTCTGGTGGAAAGCAGACTGAACCAAGTTTTGTAATGGATTTCCCCCAAACATAACACTTTGCATTCAGGACAAAAATAGATTTTTTTGGCAGTATTAATTTAGTGCCTTGTTGCAAACAGGATGCATATTTTCGAAAAAATGTATTCTGTACAGGCTTCCTTCTTTTCACTCTGTCAATTAGGTTAGTATTATGGAGTAACTACAATTTTGTTGATCCATCCTCAGTTTTCTCCTATCACATTGGCGGTTTCCTTCCTTAGAACGGACACCTGTGTCATTGTAGAGACTGGGTGTATTGATATACCATCCACAGTGTAATTAATAACTTCACCATGCTCAAAGGGATATTCAATGTCTGATTTAAAAAAAAAAAGGTTTTTACCCATCTACCAATAGGTACCATTCTTTGAGAGGCATTGGAAAACCTCCCTGGTCTTTGTGGTTGAATCTGTGTTTGAAATTCACAGCTCAACTGAGGGACCTTACCGATAATTGTATGTGTGGAGTACAGAGATGAGGTAGTCATTCAATWATCATGTTAAACACTATTATTGCACACAGAGTGAGTCCATGCAACTTGTCATGTGACTTGTTATGCACATTTTTACTCCTGAACTTATTTAGGATTGCCATAAGGGGTTGAATAGTTGTTGACTTAAGACATTTCAACTTTTCATTTGTAATTCATTTGTAAACATAATTTCACTTTGACATTATGGGTACTGTGTGTAGGCCAGTGACCAAAAATCTAAATGTAATCCATTTTAATTTCAGGCTGTAAGACAACAAAACGTGGAAAAAGGGGTGTGAATACTTTCTGAAGGCACTGTATATATACAGTAAATGTGTGTGAGTGCACGGTGCGTGTTAGATATTGCTGGCTTCCTGGGATGCGCTTTTGTATGTTATTGCTGTAAGAGCGAGCTAGCAAGCATGCTATAATTGTAATGGCCGCATTAGCTCCCTGCTAATTCAGTTATTCCCATGCTAACAGACAAATCTACAGCCATCAACGTACTGTTGTCCTGCACATCTAATGTGCTTCCTTGTGTCTATCGTCAGGTACATATATTTATTGTATTCTGTAAAAAAAAATGTTGATCATTACAAAATACCCAGTCTGATATTCATATGCAAGCGACAAATCACAAATCTACAGCCATCAACATACTGCTGTCCAGCACATCTAATGTGCTTCCTTGTGTCTATCGTCAGAATGAACACCAATCAACTGGGATCTCTGGCTGAGCATTCCTTTCTTTAAAAACACAACGCAAGAGAGTCAGTTACACATCTGTTACACATACGATCACATCTGTTAACCCACACACACATACAGTATACTCACGGAACATGGTCATGTACTGCAGTGGCTGTAGACGCCAGCTTCCCCATAGCGTGTTGTAACCATGGCTCCGGGCATACGTCCCTAGGTTGAAAGCCGGTTCCGTACCAAAAGAGTCAAGGATTCGGAAGCGGCATCTGGAGAGAGGAAGAAATGTATCATCATAGGCATATTTCACATAGTCTTATGTGACTTGAAATTATGTGGGAAAACTGTCTTGAATCTAGTACTTACGAGTTTGCTTCATGGTAATTACATGGTAATGATATATATTGTTACAGTAACTTGGAATAAGGTTCATGTAATCCAACATGTTATCAAAAGTAACCAAAGTGTTATTACTGGTAGTGTTGGAAGGCCAGCCCCATGGCTCCCTGGAGATGGGCGAGGCCGTGGTAGTCTGTATAGATGAGGTCAAAGGGCAGGGGCATCTGGATGGGGCAGCTTCCTTTACCCGGGGCTGCACCTATCACACTGCTCCACCAAACACAAACAAACACTCTGTGATGGTGAGATAGAACTCAAAGTGACAATGCATTGTGAGAGCTTTAAGTTGTCAAAGGACGATGATTATTCATGATTAGATCAGTCTTCAATAAATTTCAATGGATATGCAAAGCCATGATGTTGTTGGATATCAAGGTACTAGACATATTTCTATTAAGAGGTGTGTAAAGCACACCTTGAATCCTGTACTTCTGGCTTGCCTTCCTGGTTATGGGTTCACTTAATATGGCCGCTGACCCATCCATCACAGAACATTGACTTGAATGGGGATTCCCATGATAGTAATTCTATTTKTATGGTGTGTTACCTGTGCAGGTGGTTCTGGGAGGTGGTAAAGGTCAGATTGTGACCCAGGATGAAGAGAGAGGCACTGAGGTCAGCCCACTGCACCAGCTCCCCCAGAGGCCCCCCTTGGTCCACCATGGCCCCGAACCGCTGGCCTGCACCCCCAGACAGGACCCCCGGGTACAGCAGGACCTAGAGAGGGGGAGAACATGGAGGTGGAGGACGATGAGTACTCATGATTAGATCAGTCTTCATTACATTGAAATGGATACGCGAAGCCACAATGATGTTGGATATCAAGGTATTAGAAATATTTCTAGCACCTGGAGGCACATACAGAAGTAACTTTTAAAACACAGCCTTATTTGAGTATATAGAGGTTTTATCACTTCAATATTACACATTCAACAATCATCCCATCAGCATATCAGCGCAAGCACTATGACTAACTTAAGGAATAGTAACAAAAAATAACTAAAGACATACAGTTGAAGTCGGAAGTTTACATACAGTTAGGTTGGAGTCTTTAAAACTTGTTTTTCAACCACTCCACAAATTTCTTGTTAACAAACTATAGTTTTGGCAAGTTGGTTAGGGCATCTACTTTGTGCATTTTTTTCAACAATTGTTTACAGACAGATTATTTCACTTATAATTCACTGTATCACAATTCCAGTGGGTCCGAAGTTTACATACACTAAGTTGACTGTGCCTTTAAAACAGCTTGGAAAATTACAGAAAATTATGTCATGCGTTATAAGCTTCTGATAGGCTAATTACATCATTTGAGTCAATTGGAGGTACCTGTGGATTATTTCAAGGCCTACCTCAAACTCATTGCCTCTTTGCTTGACCATCAATGAAAATAAAGAATAGCCAAAGCTCAGAAAAAAATGTTACCTTCCCACATTTGTTCATCTGGAGCAATTTCCAAAACGGCTGAATGACACTTCATCCTACAACATAGTACGCAAGTATAAACACCATAACACTCACCGTCATACCGCTCAGAAAGGCAACCTTTTGTCTCTAGAACATACCTACTTTGTCCGCCACAACAGTGCAACATCAAACCCAGAACAACAGCAAGACTGATATGCTGAGAAAAGGACAACAGTATCTATCTCCACCAGTTAAAACGAGCCCTATAATCGACATAACTGAAAGGACAACCTCAGCAAGAAGAAAGCCACTGCCAACGCATCACAAAAAGCCAGACTATCGTATCCCAACTGCACATCGGGACAAAATTGTACATTTGGAAAATTCGTCTGGTGATGAAACAAAAATAGAATACTTTGGCCCTAATGACCATTGTTTATGTTTGAGGAACAAAGGGAGTTGTCAAGCCCAAAACACATCCCAACCTGGAAGCACGGAGCGCGTAGCAGCATAAAGTTGTGGGAGCCTGCTTTGCTGCAGAGGTCTTGTCACTTCACAAATAAGATAGACATCATAGTAGAAGATATGTAGATATATTGAAGCAACACTCAAACATCGTTCAGACGTTAAAGCCTTGTCGCAAATGCGTCTTCAACATGGACAAGACTCCAAGCATACTTCAAACGTTGTGGCAAAAATAGGCTTAAGACAACAAATCAAGTATGGAGTCATCACAAAGCCCTACCTCACCCATAGAAAAATGTTGGGCTACTGAAAAAAGTGTGTCGAGCAAGAGCCTATAAACCTGACTCAGTTACACCAGCTCTGTCAGGAGGAATGGGCCAAAATTCACCCAACTTATTGTGGGAAGCTTGTGGAAGGCTACCTGAAACGTTTGACCCAAGTTAAACAATTCAAAGGCAATGCTACCATATACTAATTGAGTGTATGTAGACTTCTGAACCACTGGGAATGTGATGAAAGAAATAAAAGCTGAAATAAATCATTCTCTCTACTATTATTCTGACATTTCACCTTCTTAAAATAAAGTGGTGATCCTAACTGACCTAAAACAGGGAATTTCTACTAGGATTAAATGTCAGGAATTGTGAAAAACTGAGTTTAAATGTATTTGGCTAAGGTGTATCTAAACTTCCAACTGTATGAAAATATTACAGCAGGAGATAGAGGGATTATAAATATAGATGCAGTACGTGGGAGTTTGAAATCCGATGAACTTCAAAGTATGTTAACCCCATAGAATTACATATTAGAAGATCATTTAATAGGATCTCTGTGGTTAACCCACCCTCTTCTGCAGTGAAGTCGTCTTAGTGGTGTTCTCTCGTATCCTGTGTCCCGCCTTTATCCAGCATGTAGACAGCCTCTCCACCCTGGACCGGATAAACCTTCTTGCAGGACCCTGAATTCCACCAAACACCTCATACAATGGCCCCAGAGTCGTCCGGACCTCTGCCTGTGTGAAATAAAAAGGGATTATTGAACAACAATATTAAAGCAGTACGAAAGTAGTGTATGCAAGTTAGAATTAGATAAGGAATTTGATTGAGGTATGGCTTGCATCCAAATATGAAAGGTGCAAAAGTTATCTTGGCCAACATTGAGGAGGCTCTTATAAATCATTGACTCAAAAACATCCCAACCCCTGCTCAGGTAACTCATCCCATTCCCACTATTTCACATCATTATCATAGTACTTCTACAGATAATCATATCCCCAGGGGTATTGCCAGTAACAATCTTGTGACCATAAAAAAAAGAAATCCACTGTTACTGTTAGCCCAATTGGGAAGCCCACTGTGGTAAGATCGGCCCATAATGTTATTTCAAATAGCACAAAAATGGATACCCCTGCTGTATTCAAATTGCATAGAGTTGGGTTGTTACATATCAACGTACAAAGTTTGATGTCAAAGATGGACCTTCATGATATCTGGATGCATGACAGGAGCCCGGACATTTTGGTTCTCACAGAGACTTGGACAAATGGCTCAATCCCGGATAAGGACATTGCTGATTACCACATCTTCCGGTGTCACAGACTGAAAGAAGGGGGAGGGTGGTTATATATGTGAAATCAACTCTTGTGGCATCAAGTTCTCTAAATAAAAATAAATTGCTTTTGGTTTTTGATTTGTCCATAAGCCAAAATACATATGTATCTGTTGATGGCATTTACCCCCTTCTTCAAGCCCTCACAAATTGGTTGTTGATCATTGCTAGACAACAATTTTCAGGTCTCGCCATAGATTTTTGAGCAGATTTAATTCAAATCTGTAACTCGGCCACTCAGGAATGTTCACTGTTTTCTTGGTAAGCAACACCAGTGTAGATTTGGCCTTGTGTTTTAGGTTATTGTCCTGCTGAACGGTGAATTCATCTCCCAGTATCTGGTGGAAAGCAGACTGAACCAGGTATTCCTCTAGGATTTTGCCTGTCCTTAGCTCCATTCAGTTTCTTTTTTATCCTGAAAAACTCCCCAGTCCTTAACGATTACAAGCATACCCATAACATGATGCGGCCACCACTGTGCTTGAAACTATGGAGTACTCAGTACTCAGTAATAGGTTGTATTGGATTTGCCCCAAACATAAATGTCACACCCTGATCTGTTTCACCGGTCTTTGTGCTTGTCTCCACCCCCCTCCAGGTGTCGCCCATCTGCCCCATTATCCCCTGTGTATTTATATCTGTGTTCTCTGTTTGTCTGCTGCCAGTTCAAATCAAATCAAATCAAATCAAATTTTATTAGTCACATACACATGGTTAGCAGATGTTAATGCGAGTGTAGCGAAATGCTTGTGCTTCTAGTTCCGACAATGCAGTAATTACCAACAGTAATCTAACCTAACAATTCCACAACTACTACCTTACACACACACACAAGTGTAAAGGGATAAAGAATATGTACATAAAGATATATGAATGAGTGGTGGTACAGAAACGGCAAAATGGCAGATGCAGTAGATGGTATAGAGTACGTATATACATAAAGATGAGTACTGTAGGGATGTAAAACTAAAGTGGCATAGTTTAAAGTGGCTATGGTACATGTAATTACATAAAGATGGCAAGATGCAGTAGATGATATAGAAGTAAGTATATACATAATGAGATGGTAATGTAGGGTATGTAAACTTGTATTAAGTGGCATTGTTTAAAGTTGGCTAGTGGTACATTTTTTACATAATTTCCCATCAATTCCATTTTTAAGTGGCTGGAGTTGAGTCAGTAGGTTTTGGCAGCGGCCGCTAAATGTTAGTGGTGGGCTGTTAACAGTCTGATGGCCTGAGATAGAAGCTGTTTTTCAGTCTCCTCGGTCCCTGCTTTGATGCACTGTACTGGACCTCGCCTTCTGGATGATAAGCGGGGTGAACAGGCAGTGGCTTTGGGTGGTTGTTGTCCTTGATGATCTTTATGGCCTTCCTGTGACATCGGGTGGTGTAGGTGTCCTGGAGGGCAGGTAGTTTGCCCCTGGTGATGCTTCTGCAGACCTCACTACCCTCTGGAGAGCCTTACGGTTGTGGGCGGAGCAGTTGCCGTACCAGGCGGTGATACAGCCCGACAGGATGCTCTCGATTGTGCATCTGTAGAAGTTTGTTGAGTGCTTTGGTGACAAGCCAAATTTCTTCAGCCTCGTGAGGTTGAAGAGCGCTCTGGGCCTTCTTCACAACCGGCTGTCTTGTGTGGGTGGACCAATGCAGTTTGTCCGTGATGTGGTACACCGAGGACTCTTAAATATTCCACCTTCTCCAGCTACTGACGCCTGTCGATGTGGATTAGGGGGGTGCTCCTCTGCTGTTTCCTGAAGGTCCACAATCATCGTTCCTTTGTTTTGTTGACGTTGAGTGTGAGGCTTATTTCCTGACTACCTGACACCGACACTCGTGTCCGAGGGCGCCCTCTGCACCTCTCCTGTAGGAGCGTCTCCGTCGTTGCTTGGTAATCAAAAGCACTACCACTGTAGTAGCATCGCGCAAACATGATGTATTGGAGTGGAAGGCGTGCAATCGCACGGCAGTCGTGGGTGAACAGGGAGTACAGGAGAGGGCTTCAAACGCACCCTTGGTGGGGCCCCAGTGTTGAGGATCAGCGGGGTGGAGATGTGTGTTACCTACCCTCACAGGGCGACGTGGGGGCCGCGCCAAGGAAGTCCAGGACCCCAGTTGCCACAGGGCGGGGATTCGAGACCCTAGGGTCTCGAGCTTGATGATACAGAGTTTGGAGGGTACTATGGTGTTATAAATGCCTGAGCTGTAATCGATGAACAGCATTCTTCACATGGGTATTCCCTTGTCCAGATGGGTTAGGGCAGTGTGGCAGTGTGGTTGCGATTGCGTCGTCTGTGGACCTATTGGGTCGGTAAAGCAAATTGGAGTGGGTCTAGGGTGTCCGCGTGTAGGGTGGAGGTGATATGGTCCTTTTGACTAGTCGCTCCTCAAAAGCACTTTCATGATGAAGGAAGTGAGTGCTACGGGCGGACGTAGCCGTTTAGCTCAGTTGGCCTTAGGCTTTCTTGGGAAGCAGGAACAATGGTGGCCCTCTTGAAGCATGTGGGAACAGCAGACTGGGATAAGGATTGATTGAATATGTCCGTAAAAGACACCAGCCAGCTGGTCTGGCCATCTCTGAGGACCGGCACGCTGGGCTGAGAATGCCGTCTGGGCCTGCAGCCTTGCGAGGGTTAACACATTTAAAATTGTTTTACTCACCTCGGCTGCAGTGAAGGAGAGCCCGAGGTTTTGGTTAGGGGGGCCCCGTGTCAGTGGCACTGTATTTGTCCTCAAAGCGGGCAAAAAAAGTTGTTTTGTAGCCTGTCTGGGAGCAAGAGGCGCGAGATCGCCCCGTCGTGATCGGGGTGGCTCTGGGTTTGAAGTTTTATATTCTTTGTTGTAATCTGCCAGGGGCAATGGGATTTTCTCTTATATTGCTTTCCATGGCCAATAATGTTAGTGGGTCCCGCTCGCTGTAAAAGTGCAGCTCTAGCCATTTTAGCGCTCCTCTGATGTGGGAATGTTGGCATAATCCATTGCTCTCTTCATCTTGGTTTGGGTGTATGTACATATTGGTGCACTGTGGGGACTGAAAATAATCGTCGTGCAACATCATTGATGAAGCCGATGGAACTGAGGTGTTATACAGTATACACCTCCTCAATGCCACACTTGATGAATCCGCGGAACAATATTTCCAGTCTGGTGCTAGCAAAAACATCCTGGTTAGAGTTGACTGTAGACCCTCATGACGACCAAAATACGTCTCTTGTGTCTGACTGGTTGAATTGCGACTCCGGCGATTTTGTCTTCTCGTACTACTTGAGACTTAAGCCTCGTTTTGATTGACTCTGCTGCGGAGAGAATACCTTTACATCGCTGGTTATTGGTTGGGCGTTGGCGGCGGTCATCGGATCCGGTCACCTTGCCGCGTCAGCTTTAAGAGAGGAGGCAGTGTTCGCGGCTATTTCATCTTCACGCAAACTTTGCTGTCCCTGTCTCAAATCAGACGGTTTCTGGTTTGGATGAAGTTTTTAATAAGTTGCCCTAAGGAGCGGGGTGACGGTGACGAATCGTCAATGGAGCAACTTCTAATGAACTCGGCTCACTCGAAATCAGCATAATTCGTTATCAATATTGTTTGTTCGGACTCGATGCGGAACATATTTTTCCAATTCCGCGTTGATCTGAAGCAGTCTTGAAGCGTGGATTCAGATTGGTCGGACAGCGTTGGAACAGACCTGTAGGAGCGCGGAGCTTGTTGTTTTGAGTTTCTGTTTGTCGGCGGAATCAACAAAATGGAGTCGTGGCAAGCTTTTTCCGAAAGGGGGGCGGGGGAGGGCCTTATAAGCGTCGCGGAAATTAGTATAACAATGGTCTAGTGTTTTTCCAGCCCTGGTAGCACAATCGATATGCTGATAGAATTTAGGGAGTTTTGTTTTTAGATTAGCCTTGTTAAAATCCCCAGCTACGATGAATGCAGCCTCAGGGTGTGTTGGTTTCCAGTTTAAAAAGAGTCAGAAAAGTCGTTCAGGGCCATCGATGTGTCTGCTTGGGGGGGAATATATACGGCTGTGATTATGATTGAAGAAAATTCCCTTGGTAGATAATGCGGTCGACATTTGATTGTGAGGAGTTCTAGATCAGGTGAACAGAATGACTTGAGTTCCTGTGTGTTGTTATGATGATCACACCACTTCTCGTTAATCATAAGGCATACCCCCCCGCCCCTCTTCTTACCGGAAAGATGTTTGTTTCTGTCGGCGCGATGCATGAAGAAACCAGCTGGCTGCACCGACTCCGTTAGCGTCCCTTGAGTTAGCCATGTTTCCGTGAAGCAGAGCACGTTGCAATCCCTGATGTCTCTCTGGAATGCTACCCGTGCTCGGATTTCATCAACCTTATTGTCAAGAGACTGGACATTGGCGAGTAGTATGCTAGGGAGTGGAGCGCGATGTGCCCGTCTCCGAAGCCTGACAACGAGACCGCCTCGTTTTCCCTTTTTCGGCGTCGCACAGGGTCGCCGGCTGGGATCAGATCCATTGTATTGGGTGGAAGGCAAAACACTGGATCCGTTTCGGGAAAGTCATATTCCTGGTAGGAACGATGATGAGTTGACGTTAAAATCGTATATTCAGTAGTTCCTCCCGACTGTATGTAATGAAACCTAAGATTACCTGGGGTACCGATGTAAGAAATAACACGTAAAAAAACAAAATACTGCATATTTTCCAAGGAACGCGAAGCGAGGCGGCCATCTCTTTTCGGCGCCGGAAGTCGTGACCCCGACTTTCGACGTTTTACCAGCGTGCTTTCCCGTCTTTCTGTTTCTCAAGTTCTGTTTCCTAGTTTTTCCTAGAACCTCTGCCAGCCCTGACCCCGAGCCTGCCTGCCGTCCTCTACCTACTTGACTCTGACATGATCACAAACCTCTGCCTGTCCTCTACCTGCCCTTTGCCTTCCCCGTGTTTATAATAAACTGTACTATCCACCTCCTGTGTCTGCATCTGGGTCATATCCTAAGTCGTGATAGTATGAACTGACCATGACTGACGCAGCAGACTTGGACCAGCTCCACAACGCCTTCTCCTCCCAGGGAACCACCATTGGAAGACACGAGGAGTTACTTCAAGGTCTTATGGAAGGATTCCAGACCTTGGCGGAACACCAGGACATGCCTTCAACACATCGCTGGAGCAATTCCTGCCCCGGGATGTCTTCCTGCTGGCTTGGGAAAAGCCCGGACCTCTCCGCCATTCCCGCGGAGTACCAGGACCTCCGGGAGGTTTTCAGCAAGGTCCATGCCGCCTCGATTCCTCCGCATCGGCTCTATGACTMCGTCATTGACCTTCTCCCAGGCACTACCTCACATCGGGGGCGGCTTTATTCCCTGTCAGGGCCGGAGACCAAGGCGATGGAGACATATATTGAGGACTCCCTGGCTGCAGGGGGTATCCGTCCTTCTGCCTCCCCCGYCGGCGCAAGGTCAAAACCCTGCCGGGGCCTGAATGACATCACGGTTAAAAATCGTTACCCGCTTCCACTTGGCTTTCGAGCCCCTCCAGGGGGCAACCATCTTCTCCAAGTTGGACCTCCAGAACGCCTACCATCTGGTACGGATATGGGAAGGAGATGAGTGGAAGACTGCCTTTAACATGGCTAGCGGGCACTACGAATACTTGGTGATGCCGTTCGGACTGACCAATGCTCCTGCTGTGTTCCAGGCCCTGGTAAAAGACGTTCTCCGGGACATATTGAATAGGTTCGTGTTCGTCTACCTTGATGACACCTCGCGTTTTCCCACTCGGCTCAAGAACATGTCCTCCATGTCAGAGAACTCCTCCAGCGTCTTCTGGAGAACCAGCGGTTCATCAAAACAGTAAAATGCTAATTCTATCACGCCACCATTTCCTTCCTTGGGTACATCATAGCTGCAGGCAACATACAGATGGATCCTGAAAAGGTGAAAGCGGTGGTGGATTGGCCGCAACCCACCTTCAGAGTACAGCTGCAACGCTTCCTGGGATTCGCCAATTTCTACCGCCGGTTCATCTGGGGTTACAGCACCCGGGCTTCCCCACTGTCAGCGCTCACCTCTCCCAAGGTCCCGTTTACGTGGTCTCCAGCTGCAGACCAGGCGTTCTTGGACCTCAAGCACCAATTCACTACCACCCCCATCCTAATCCATCCAGATCTGTCCCGGCAGTTCGTGGTGGAGGTCGACGCCTCAGACGTCGGAGTGGGGGCTGTCCTGTCCCAGCGTTCGGCCCAAGACCAAAAGCTGCATCCCTGCGCTTTCCTCTCCCATCGTCTCAACCCCACGGAAAGGAGTACGATGTGGGTAACTGGGAACTACTTGCGCTGAAGATGGCATTGGAGGAGTGGAGGCACTGGTTAGAGGGGGCGGAACACCCATTCATAGTATGGACAGATCACAAGAACCTGGAATATCTCCGCACCGCCAAGCTCCTCAACTCCAGGCAAGCTCGATGGGCCATGCTGTTCACCCGATTCAACTTCACCATCTCCTACCTACCTCTTGTCTCGCAGCTGCACTCATCTGGGGTATAGAGAACCAGGTCCGTGGGGTGCAGGGGGCTCGTTTTCCTGTGGATATAGATACTTTTGTACCTGTTTCCTCCAGCATCTTCACAAGGTCCTTTGCTGCTGTTCTGGGATTGATTTGCACTTTTCGCAACAAAGTACGTTCATCTCTAGGAGACAGAACGCGTCTCCTTCCTGAGCGGTATGAGAGCTGCGTGATCCCATGGTGTTTATACTTGCGTACTATTGTTTGTACAGATGAACGTGGTACCTTCAGCCATTTGGAAATTGCTCCCAAGGATAAACCAGACTTGTGGAGGTCGCCAATTATTTTTCTGAGGTCTTGGCTGATTTCTTTTGATTTTTCCATAATGTCAAGCAAACAGAGGCACTAAGTTTGGAAGGTGGCCTTGAAATACATCACAGGTAATCCTCAATTGACTCAAATGATGTCAATTAGCCTATCAGAAGCTTCTAAAGCCATGACATAATTTTCTGGAATTTTCCAAGCTGTTTAAAGGCACAGTCAACTTAGTGTATGTAAACTTCTCACCCACTGGAATTGTGATACAGTGAATTATAAGTGAATAATGTCTTCTGTAAACAATTGCTGGAAAAATTACTTGTGTCATGCACAAAGTAGATGTCCTAACCGAATTGCCAAAACTGTATTTGGCTAAGGTGTATGTAAACTTCCGACTTTACTGAATCTAGGCTTATCTTTTGAGGGGCCTAGTTACAACCTAATGCACTGGTCTGAAACTCCTGATTTACAGGCCACATCAAGCCTGTAAGTCACATAATGCTGGCTTGCAAAGTGATGTGTAATTCCTATTGGAATCCAGCCAGAGTGAGGATATCTTTTAATTGCCTGCAACCTGCATTGAGAATGACTGCCAGGGTAGGGAAGATTGATTATTGAGTCTACCTAAAGCTTATAAATTGGATCAGCCATCTCAGTAAGGGAAAAAGTTAAACTACTAACAGATTGGATTTATTTTGAAAAATGTTTGTTATTATGTTTGTGTGGTAGGGATGTAACGATTCACAGATATGCATCGGCCCCCGGTTCAAATGTTTAAGATACAAGTGCATTGGTAAAGGTGCTTCGACAAAGTATATGTTTTTTATTTTTAATACATTTGGTATCGACGACAGGCGGACCACCACCGGACCCCGGCTCCCCGTTATAGTCTTGGGCAGAGGGTATGGCTGTTCACTCGGGATCTGCCCCTCCGGGTAGAGTCCCGCAAACTGTCCCCACGCTTTATCGGCCCTTTCCCCATCTCCTTGATTCTTAGCCACTCTGCTGTTCGTCTTCTGTTGCCATGTACCCTCTGTATACATCCCACTTTTCATGTGTCTAGGATTAAACCTATATCTCACAGCCCTTTGTCTCCTGTTTCCAGGTTCTGTTTCCTAGTTTTTCCCGGTTCTGACCATTCTGCCTGCCCTAACCCCGAGCCTGATTACCATCTTGTACCTGCCTGACTCTGACCTGATCACGAACCTCTGCCTGTCCTCTACCTGCCCTTTGCCTGCCCAGCATTTATAATAAATTATCTGAGAACTATACTATCCACCTCCTGTGTCTGCATCTAGGTCATATCCTGAGTTGTAATAATACAACTTTGTATTCAGGGCAAAAAGTGAATTGCTTTGCCACATTTATTGTACATTGTTGCAAACAGGATGCATGTTTTGAATATTATTATTCTGTACAGGCTTTCCTCTTTTCACTCTGTCAATTAGGTTAGTATTGTGGAGTAACTACAATGTTGTTGATCCATCCTCAGTTTTCTCCTATCACAGCCATTAAACAATGTTTTAAATTCAACATTGGCCTCATGCTGAAATCCCTGAGCAGTTTCCTTCCTCTCCGGCAACTGAGTTAGAAAGAACGCCTGGGCCTCCCGAGTGTAGTAGTGGTCCAAGGCACTGCATCGCAGTGCTAGCTGTGCCACTGGAGATCCTGGATCGAGTCCAGGCTCTGTCGCAGCCGGCCGCGACCGGGAGACCCATGGGGCGGCACACAATTGGCCCAGCGTCGTCCGGGTTAGGGGAGGGTTTGGCCGGCAGGGATGTTCTTGTCCCATCGCGCTCTAGCGACTCCTGTGGCGGGCCAGGTGTACTGTGTTTCCTTCGACATATTGGTGCGACTGGCTTCCAGGCGTCAAGAAGCAGTGCAGCTTAGCTAAGTTGTTTTTCGGAGGACGCACGGCTCTCGACCTTCGCCTCTCCCGAGTCCGTATGGGAGGTGCAGCAATGAGACAAGACTGTAACTACCAATTGGATACCACAAAAAAGGGGTAAAAGTTTWAAAAAAGAAGGGACGCCTGTATRCTTGTAGTGTCTGGGTATATTGATACACCATCCAAAGTGTCATTAATAACGTCACCATGCTCAAAGGAATATTCAGTGTCTGCTTTTTCTATTTTTACCTATCTACCAATAGGTGCCCTTCTTTGTGAGGCATTAGTAAACCTCCCTGGTCTTTGTGGTTGAATCTGTGTTTGAAATTCACTGCTCGACGGAGGGACCTTACAGATACAGTAATTGTATGTGTGGGGTACAGAGATAAGGTAGTCATTCAAAACTCATGTTAAACACAATTATTGCACACAGAGTTAGTCCACACAACTTATGTGATTTGTTAAGCACATGTTTACTCATTAATTATTTAAGCTTGCCATAACAAAGGTGTTGAATACTAATTGATTCAAGACATTTAAACTTCAAATGTTTAATTAATTTGTAGAAATGTTGAAAAACATTCTTTGTGTGTAGGTAAGTCAGCGACAAAAAAAATCTAAATTGAATCCATTTTAAATTCAGACTATAACACAACAAAGGGGAGGAAAAGTCAAGAGGTGTGAATACTTTCTGAAGTCACTGTAGATTTGTAAATGTTTTCCCCACAAGCTTTTCTTCATGATATGTTTTACTCTGACTTCTCCTCTAGTAGCTGCATGCCTGACCCTGAATTAGCTCTAGAATTGTTCTCATAACTTTTTATCTCTCTGGCAGAAAAACAGTCCCTGTAAACGCCTTAGCGTAAGAAATATAACACATTCTTAGTTCTCTATAGAACTTTCAGATCTAGTTATGCTGACAAATCAAGAAATGCTGACTCCGTAGCCGATTGGCAGCTTTTTAGGCAATTGAGAAATAGATGCACTTCCTCAATCAAGAAAGCTTGTGGTGAAATTTAGAACATTTTGGAAAACAGTTAATGCACTGTAGCGTGGAAATTCCTCTCCTTCCCTAACTAAGCAAGTTGTCAGACTGGCATCATTACTGAGAAGAATTTGATAAATAGTGCTTCAAAATCAGCATTTTATCTCAGCAMGCTTTTTAATTTGAAAGAAATTGTGGTTTAATTGACCCTGGTCAGACAGTCGACTGCCTGCCCTTCTCCCAGCCTCTAGTTGGCTCGATGGAAGTCCCGTCAACTTCTGGTGAATCTTTGTTTTCATTCCAACAACTTTCTACTTGTAATGTGCCAGACGCCTTGCGCAATATTGATGTAAAAAAAACTGGGGCTGATTTGCTTGAACCTTTCTTGCTGCAGCTTTCTGCTCCTCTGATTGCAGAATCTTAAACACACATTTTTAACCTTACAATTATTTCTGATACCATCCCCAGGGTCTGGAAGGCGGCCCATATACTCCCCCTTCAAAGGTGGTGACCTGTGCGACCAACATAATTATTGTCTGGTGTAACTGAGTCAGGTTTGTAGGCCTCCTTGCTTGGACATGCTTTTTCAGTTCTGCCCACACATTTTCAATGGGATTGAGGTCAGGGCTTTGTGATGGCCACTCCAATAACTTGACTTTGTTGTCCTTAAAAACTTCTTGTCAATATGGGGCGCTGTTTCCACTTTGGAAAAAATCGTGCCCAAATTAAACTGCCTCGTACTCTATTCTAGATCGTACAATATGCATATTAGTATTACTATTGGATAGAAAACACTCTCAAGTTTCTAAAACTGTTTGAATTATATCTGTGAGTAAAACAGAACTCATTTTGCAGCAAACTTCCAGACAGGAAGTGAAAAATCTGAAAACGATGCTCTGTTCCAGGGCCTGCCTATTCAATTGCCTAATACTTATCAATATGCATGCACTTCATACGCCTTCCACTAGATGTCAACAGGCAGTGGAAGGTGGAATGGGGTGTCTAGCTTGATCTGAGGTCGAACAAGAGCTCTAGGAATGACGTGTCCAGAATTTCCTTTCTCTACCTAGGCGCGGGAAGCACCTCCATATTGTCTTATGATAAGCGTTCGGTATACACGGCTAATATCTCCGGCTCTGTTTTTATTTGATACATATTAGAAAAACATCATAAAGTAGGTTTTTTCAACCTACCCTAGTGTCGACACCAACAGGCAGCACAGTCCACCAGACCCTGAACACATAGTGTTCGACATCCAGCAGAACAGTCCACCTACAGACGCCTGACCATAGTGTCGCGATCAATTCCACGCAGAACAGTCCACCTCAGACCTGACCATAGGTGTCCCGACATCACAGGCTTCTAAGACACTGTCTCCCTGAACCCATGAGACCTGTCTTGAAGATGTCTCTGCCATTAGTGTAGTACAAATCACTCAATTTCCTAACCTCATGCTGCCGTTCTATTTTGTGAAGTGCACCAGACAGCATAACACTCCTGCAGGCTAAACACGCCCACCCAGACCCAACACATGACTGATTGCTGTCGTCCGCACACAACCGCCGTGCTTCTGGTTGGGATGGTGTTCTTCGGCTTGCGAAAGTTCTCAGACTCCTTCTATCTCTCCCACACTACGACTAGAGTCAACTCTTATGGGCCAACCTGACCAATGATTTTGTTCAAATTATCTCGTACATCGGCATCAAGACACGTAGAGCTCACAGTATTCTCTCGGAACCAGTAGATTGGTCACTGAGACATTTGTCCCGTCGTGCAGTTACAAACACCGTAGTCTCCGCAGCTTTCAAATTTAATGGCAGGGTTCTGTGGCAGCTGGCTTCTTCCTTGCTGAGTGGCCTTTCAGCTTATGTCGATATAGGACTCGTTTTCCTGTGGATATAGATACTTTTGTACCTGTTTCCTCCAGCATCTTCACAAGGTCCTTTGCTGCTGTTCTGGGATTGATTTGCACTTTTCGACACAAAGTACGTTCATCTCTAGGAGACAGAACGCGTCTCTTCCTGAGCGGTATGAGAGCTGCGTGATCCCATGGTGTTTATACTTGCGTACTATTGTTTGTACAGATGAACGTGGTACTTCAGCCATTTGGAAATTGCTCCAAGGATAAACCAGACTTGTGGAGGTCGCCAATTATTTTTCTGAGTCTTGGCTGATTTCTTTGATTTTTCCATAATGTCAAGCAAAGAGGCCCTAAGTTTGAAGGTAGACCTTGAAATACATCCACAGGTACACCTCCAATTGACTCAAATGATGTCAATTAGCCTATCAGAAGCTTCTAAAGCCATGACATAATTTTCTGGAATTTTCCAAGCTGTTTAAAGGCACAGTCAACTTAGTGTATGTAAACTTCTCACCCACTGGAAATTGTGATACAGTGAATTTAAGTGAAATAATCTGTCTGTAAACAATTGC
>NC_036858.1:14623284-14635539 GCF_002910315.2 Salvelinus sp. IW2-2015
AGGAAGTTTCATCAGTTTATTCAACGTTTATATGGGACTTTTGGCGTTTTCCATTCTATTGCGTCGAGAGAAGATGGGCATGTGTCGCCCACATGGCTAGCTAAGGTTGCTAATTCGACAGAAGAAATGGACATTCTAAAAACCAAACAACGATTTATCCTCACCTAGGACTTCCTTGTACAAGATTCTGATGGAAGCTCAACAAAAGTAAGAACAATTTATGATTGTTATTTCATATTTCTGCTGGAAAATGTTATTCCTATCTCTGCCGTTTTGTGCGGCGCTGTCTGCAATAACGCAAGCTTCATGTATGGGAAAGTTATTTTAAAAAATCTAACACAGCGGTGCATTAAGAACCAGTGTATCTTTCATTTGCCATACAAAAGATTTTATGTAAAGTTTATGATGATTCTTGTCAGATTAGGTGAGTGTCCAAACTAGCTCGCCGGACATTCTGCGTGAATCGATCTACAATTCCAAATGTATAAACCACGGTTTGCAGCTCTAAATATGCACATTTTCGAACAAAACATAAGGTATTGTATAACCTGATGTTATTAAGACTGTCATCTGATGAAGTTGGTCAAGGTTAGTGATTAATTTTATATCTTCTTGCTGGTTGTTGCGAATGCTATCTATGCGGTGAATAAAATGCGTTGTGGTTTGGCTATTGTGTAAGCTAATATAATGCTATATTGGTTTCGCTGTAAAACACTTTTAAAAAATCGGAAATATTGGCTGGATTCACAAGATGTTTATCTTTCATTTGCTGTACACCATGTATTTGCATAAATGTTTTATGATGAGTATTTAAGTATTTCACGTTGCTCTCTGTATTTATTCTGGCTGCTTTGGTGATATTTTGATGGTAGCTGCCCAATGTAAAAACTATGATTTAACCTCAAATATCATCATGTCTTCGAACAAAAACATACATTTATGCGTAGTAACAGTGTTATAAGACTGTCATCTGATGAAGTTGTTTCTTGGTTAGTGGACTAATTAATCTCTATGTGGTCGGTTTTGTGATAGCTACCTATGCGGATAGAAAAAAATTGTTGAAAATATGCGGTTGAGTCTTGGCTATTGTGGTTAGCTAATAGAAATACATATTGTGTTTTCACTCTGTAAAAACATTTAAAAAATAGGGAAATGATGGCTGGATTCACAAAGAGTTTATCTTTCATTTGCTGTATTGGACTTGTGATTTCATGATATTATATGCATATTTACTTTGTGGCGCTATGGCTAGGCATATGCTAGTCAGCTTTTACTATGAGGATGCTCCCGGATCCGGGATGGGTGTTAAGTAGAGGTTTTTAAGCCATTTTGCCATAACTTTGGAAGTATGCTTAGGGTCATTGTCCATTTGGAAGACCCATTTGCGACCAAGCTTTAACTTCCTGACTGATGTCTTGAGATGTTGCTTCAATATATCCACATAATTTTCCTACCTTCATGATGCCGTCTATTTTGTTGAAGTGCACCAGTCCCTCCTGCAGCAAAGCACCCCCACAACATGATGCTGCCACCCCCGTGCTTCATGGTTGGGATGGTGTTCTTCGGCTTGCAAGCTCCCCCTTTTTCCTCCAAACATAACGATGGTCATTATGGCCAAACAGTTCTATTATTGTTTCATCAGACCAGAGCACATTCTCCAAAAAGTATGATCTTTGTCCCCGTGTGCAGTTACAAACCGTAGTCTGGCTTTTTTATGGAGGTTTTGAAGCAGTGGCTTCTTCCTTGCTGAGTGGCCTTTCAGCTTATGTCGATATAGGACTCGTTTTCCTGTGGATATAGATACTTTTGTACCTGTTTCCTCCAGCATCTTCACAAGGTTCCTTTGCTTTGTTCTGGGATTGATTTGCACTTTTCGCAACAAAGTACGTTCATCTCTAGGAGACAGAACGCGTCTCCTTCCTGAGCGGTATGAAGGCTGCGTAGATCCATGCTAGCTAGAGTCTGCGAGGCTAGGAGGCTTCTTTGTATACGGGTATATGGAACTATCTACCACGATATGGATTTTCAAATAACACATTTCTATATACAATAGCCCCTGAAATGTTTTTCAATAACATTTATTATTTGTAGGCTACTTTTTAAGTAAATACCGCAGTCAGCTAGGCAAATAACGTTAGGAGATAAAGCAGATCACGTTCTTCATTTCACCGGCGTCACATGATTTTACATTATGAAAAGCTTACGGTAAGTTACCCCCAGAACAGTTGAGCCAGTCGATTGTTTGTATAATGGCCACAACAGGAGCAAAGCTGGTCTATTACGGAGTGGTCGTGTAATGTGACGGAATGGTCGCGTTTTATATCCTAAAGTGTTGTTTTGTTTTCTTGGTTCAATCAGACAAAACGTGATCTCTACCGGGACGTTGCAACTATAGTTTTCTCTTCACAGAAAAACTACATAAGCTGCAACATATTCGGTGAAAATAGCTTCAATTCTATCAGATGACAATAGAATGATGCATACGTCTATCTATTTGACTTGTCTACGCCAACAAGGGTACAATGAGCTTACAATTGCGAAAAAAACAAGTTATTTTTTTGCAAGAAGCACTATACATGGGCATCATATTTCCTAATGGTTTACGAGCTTAAAGTTATCGAGCATTTTACCTGAGAAAAGTAGGCTGGCTACACTAGAAAAGAACCGGGGAAAAAGTAAGTATACATCAAGTCAGAGCGTGTTTGTTGTTAGAATACCCGAATCGTAAAATTTCCCGGCCTAGTGGAGAAGAAGTGCAATGAATACAACAATTTGGCTGATGCCGAAGCAAAATTAACTGCCTGCAAAAATATAACAGAACGCAAAACATGCATAAATGTTCGTCAAACATATTGTATTTATTCGAGGTCTGAAAATAGACAAACAGATCCCAAAACCATTTTCGAATCGCACAAAAAAGTGTAGTTATTCCCCAACATGTCTTGCACCAATTGTTTTATCATCCCTACCTTTTAGTACCTCAAAGCATTTCTCCTGTCAATACAAGATAGATCCATCCACCTGAATCTGGACCTCTGTGACTCGGACGCTGTGGCCATATTAAATAAAACTGACAAACAGCATGATATATTAATTACACGTGCACCTTTCTGTGGACAATAAAAAGCCCACTCTAAATAATGTGGCAGTCTATGCCACACATCACATATGCCCAGATGTGCTCAAGTTGAAGGATCACGCAATTGAGCATGCTGACTGCAGGAAATGTCCACCAGAGCTGTTGCCAGAAAATGTAATGTTAATTTCTCTACCATAAGCCGCCTCACGTTTTTTTAGAAACTTTACCAGTACGCCTAAACCACCTCCACAACTGCAGACCACGTGTTAAACCACGCACAGCCCAAGGTCTTCCAAACCAGCTTCTTCACCTTGCTGGATTCATCTGACAACCAAGCCACCCGGACAGCTGAAGAAACTGTGGCGTTTGCACAAACGAAGAAATCTGCACAAACTGTCAGAACTGTCCTCCAGGGAACTTCATCGCGTGCCTCCCCGTTGTCCCTCACCCACTGGAAAAATTACTTGTGTCATGCACAAAGTAGATGTCCTAACCGACTTGCCAAAACTGTAGTTTGTTAACAAGAAATTTGTAGAGTGGTTGAAAAAAAGAGTTTTAATGACTCCAACCTAACTGTATATAAACTTCCGACTTCAACTGTATATATAGTGTCATTGTTGTTTATTGATGTGTTCAAGCAGCAACAAACACTCAAACTGGACAATTTTATCTCAATCTCTTCATTCAAAGACTCAATCATGGACACTRGTACTGACAGTTGTGGCTGCTTTGCGTGATGTATTGTTGTCTCTACCTTCTTGCCCTTTGTGCTGTTGTCTGTGCCCAATAATGTTTGTACCATGTTTTGTGCTGCCACTGTACCATGTTGTGCTGCTGCCATATTGTGTTGCTACCATGATGTTGTCATGTTGTGTTGTCATGTGTTGCTGCCTTGCTATCTTGTTGTCTTAGGTCTCTCTTTATGTAGTGTTGTCTCTTTTGTCGTGATGTGTGTTTTGTCCTTTATTTTTATTATCTTTTTTTTTTTATCCCAGCCCCCGAAGGAGGCCTTTTGCCTTTTGGTAGGCCGTCATTGTAAATAAGAATTTGTTCTTAACTGACTTGCCTAGTTAAATAAAGTTTWAAAAAATAAATGCAGGGCTCACTGTCTCTGTAAAAGAGACAGTGGTCTCAGCATGACTCTGTGCTTAAATAAAAGGTTAAATAAAAAATTATAAAAMATAATTTCATGTCTCGACAAAAGGCTACTAAAACTGTCAGCATATGTTCAGTGAAGTCCATAAACATTGTTTTTCTATGACAGATTTTGATAGTCATAATACCTCTGCCAAGTGACATTCAACCTGTTCTAAAGCTACCTTCTCTTTGTGGGTGCGTGGTTGCTGGTGCCATGGTGGTGCTGAATGGTTTCTTCCAGGGTGGGGGGGACAGAAGTCTTCTCTCTCACTCAGATAGGTCAGGATGGAGCAGGTGGTACCATCCACCCCGTAGAAAGCATAGCAGAGGTCTGAGTCCCAACGGGCTTGCAGGAACTGGGAATGTAACGTCAAAGTGTTTGTGTTCGAAAAGAAAGAGATAGAGACAGAAAAAAATGGTTTGGGACAACAGGTACAGGAGAAATGTTGACTTCATGGGCCCAACAACAAAAACAGATTTAGCATTTACAAGATTAACTGTCAACTAATTGTGTTGTGTCTCACCTCAACTTTCTCAGCACAGTGGGGATACACAGGGTCCTTGGGCACCTCACAAACCTCACGGAGACCTGACAAAAGAGATTGTGATATTATATAAAATTATACTTTATTTTACCAACAACCTCTGTGCTGCTCAATTCCTACACTGTAAAAAATAAATGTTGATTCAACATACAATTGTAAGGCAACCAGCTGCAATAGAATTGTGAGTTTTCTTAACATTGGGCATATAGTTGAACTAACATACATTCTCAAGTTGAGTGAACATACAATTCAACTTGAAAAATAAATCTACCTTATTTGCACATTTCCCAGTTAAAATGTAAATCTATGACAATACATTACATACAGTTGAAGTCGGAAGTTTATATACACTTAGTTTGGAGTCATTAAAACTTGTTTTTCAACCACTCCACAAATGTCTTGTTAACAAACTATAGTTTTGGCAAGTCGGTTAGGACATCTACTTTGTGCATGAGACAGGTAAATTGTTCCAGCAATTGTTTACAGACAGATTATTTCACTTATAATTCACTGTATCACAATTCCAGTGGGTCAGAAGTTTACATACACTAAGTTGACTGTGCCTTTAAACAGCTTGGAAAATTCCCAAAAATTATGTCATGGCTTTAGAAGCTTCTGATAGGCTAATTGACATCATTTGAGTCAATTGGAGGTGTACCTGTGGATGTATTTCAAGGCCTACGTTCAAACTCAGTCCCTCTTTGCTTTTGACCATACATGGGGAAATCAAAAGAAATCAGCCAAGACCTCAGAAGAAAATTCTAGACTCCCACAAGTCTGGTTTGTCCTTGGAAGCAATTTCCAAACGCCTGAAGGTACCACGTTCATCTGTACAAACAATAGTAGCAAGTATAAACACCATGGACCACGCAGCCTGTCATAGCGCTCAGGAAGGAGACGCGTTCTGTATCCTAGAGATGAACCTACTTTGGTGCGAAAAGTGCAAATCAATCCCAGAACAACAGCAAAAGAACCCTGTGAAGATGCTGGAGGAAACAGGTACAAAAAGTATCTATACCCACAGTAAAACAAGTCCTATATCGACATAAGCTGAAAGGCCACTCAGCAAGGAAAAGCCACTGTTTCAAAACCCCCATAAAAAAGCCAGACTACGGTTTGCAACTGCACATGGGACAAAGAGTACTTTTTGGAGCAATGTCCTCTGGTCTGATGAAACAAAAATAGAACTGTTTGGCCATAATGACCATCGTTATGTTTGGAGGAAAAAGTGGGAGGCTTGCAAGCCGAAGAACACCATCCCAACCGTGAAGCACGGGGGTGGCAGCATCATGTTGTGGGGGTGCTTTGCTGCAGGAGGTCTGGTGCACTTCACAAAATAGACGGCATCATAAGGTAGGAAAATTGTGTGGATATATTGAGAGCAACATCTCAAGACATCAGTCAGGAATGTAAAGCTTGGTCGCACAATGGGTCTTCCAAATGGACAATGACCCCAGAGCATACTTCCAAGTTGTGGCAAAATTAAGGACAACAAAGTCAAGGTATTGGAGTGGCCATCACAAAAGCCCGACCTCAATCCCATTGAAAAGTATGGGCAGAGACTGAAAAAGCGTGTCAAGCAAGGAGGCCTACAAACCTGACCCAGTTACACCAGCTCTGTCAAGGAGGAATGGGCCAAAATTCACCCAACTTATTGTGGGGAAGCTTGTGGAAGGCTACCCGACACGTTTGACCCAAGTTAAACAATTTAAAGCAATGCTACCAAATACTAATTGAGTGCATGTGTAAACTTCTGACCCACTGAGAATGTGATGAAAGAAAATAAAAGCTGAAATAAATCATTCTCTCTACTATTATTCTGACATTTCACCTTCTTAAAATAAAGTGGTGATCCTAACTGACCTAAAAACAGGAAATATTTACTAGGATTAAATGTCAGGAATTGTGAAAAAACTGAGTTGAAATTGTATTTGGCTTAAGGTGTATGTAAACTTCCGACTTCAACTGTATAATCATAAGGCCCTTTCTTTGAGGCGCCTACGTTACAACCTAATGCACTGGTCTGAAACTCCTGATTTACAGGCCACATCAAGCCTGTAAGTCACATAATGCTGGCTTGCAAAGTGATGTGTAATTCCTATTGGAATCCAGCCAGAGTGAGGATATCTTTTAATTGCCTGCAACCTGCATTGAGAATGACTGCCAGGGTAGGGAAGATTGATTARTGAGTCTACCTAAAGCTTATAAATTGGATCAGCCATCTCAGTAAGGGAAAAAGTTAAACTACTAACAGATTGGATTTATTTTGAAAAATGTTTGTTATTATGTTTGTGTGGTAGGGATGTAACGATTCACAGATATGCATCGGTCCCCGGTTCAAATGTTTAAGATACAAGTGCATTGTTAAAGGTGCTTCGAAAGAGTATATGTTTTTTTATTTTTAATACATTTGCAAAAATTTCWAAAAATCTGTTTTGACTGCATTATGTGTGTAGATTGATGTGTGTAAATTAACTTTAATAATGGAACACTAGTAACTTTAATAATGTTTACAGACTGCTTTACTCATTTCATATGTATATACTATATTATATTCTARTGTATGCAATGCCACTACGACATTGCTCGTCCTAATATCTCTATATTTCTTAATTCCATTCTTTTACTTTTAGATGTGTGTATTGTTGTGAATTGATAGATATTACTGCACTGTTGGAGCTAGAAACACAAGCATTTCGCTACACCCCCAATAGCATCTGCTAAATATGAGTGTGTGACCAATAACATTTTATTTGAAGTGAGCTAAATTTTAACAAGTTTGTTGAGTAAAATTACAAATGTATGTTTGCTCAAAACCACGCCCACCCCGTTCAAGAACAATTCGATATGTATTTAGATACACGGGCCCGATGCAGGAACGATACGTTTTAGTTTCAAACGATTCGGTGCGATTCGATTTGATTAAAAAAGTGTTTGGGCTAGTAATGTATCAATATTTATCTTTAAAAATGATCTATGACATAGCCAATGAATATATAGCACAACTTTGGATTTCACCCCATCTCATAATCAAATGGTTCAGACCTTTAGGATGTTTTGACCAACTTAGAGTGAGCTTCTCTTCTTCTCCCACTACGACCATGCAGTGTGGGTAGCAAAAGTGATTGCTGTCCTCCTTATGAAATTAGCAACTTTATATGTAAAAATGACCATATATAAGTGCATTCGGAAAGTATTCAGACSCCTTGACTTTTTCCACATTTTGGTATGTCACAGCCTTTTTCTAAAATTGATTAATTTAGCAGATGTTATTGGGGGTGTAGCGAAATGCTTGTGTACCTAGCTCCAAAAGTGCAGTAGTATTTAACAATTCKCAACAACACACACAAATCTAAAAGTAAAATAATGGAATTAAGAAATATATAAATATTAGGACGAGCAATGTAGTGGCATTGACTAAAATACAGTAGAATAGAATACAGTATATACATATGAAATGAGTAAAGCAGTATGTAAACATTTTTAAAGTGACTAGTGATTCCATGTCTATGTATATGGGGAAGCAGCCTCTAACGTGCAGGGTTGAGTAACCGGGTGATGGCTATTTAACAGTCTGATGGCCTTGAGATAGAAGCTGTTTTTCAGTCTCTCGGTCCCAGCTTTGATGCAGCAGTTTGTTGATTCAACGTACAATTGTAAGGCAACAGCTGCAAAAGGATTATGAATTTCCTCAACATTTGGGCACATAGCTGAACCAACATACAGTGTTGCCTTCCAAAGGCAAACATGAGTTAGTAATTCGACTCAACAAGTTTTTATACTCACTACGAGCAAAGTTTGTTGAGTGAAAAAAAATTTGAACACGCATTAGCTGAATTTGGTGTCCTTTCAAAGTCTACCCAACTCAGAATAACGCTGATTGAGCAATTGGTTAAATTGGCTTTTTTACAGTGTAGCATTCTATAGCATGAGAAGAAACCCACTGTGTTCCCAAAGAGGCCCCTTCCCGTAAGCACTCCACCTTCTTCCCCCTAGTGTTCAAGTCACCACACACCACACACACACACACACACACACACACACACACACACACAACACACACACACACACACACACACACACACACACACACACACACACACACACACACACAACACAACCTAACCCACCTGCCACCCCACCCCAAACATGGCTCCTTTACAATGCATACCGTGCCAAAAACACACAGCCTTAGCTGTGTAAAAACAACCTTGAAAAATGGGCATAAAATAAAATAAAATCCCAGTCACAGCCAAGGTGCGAAGCACGAAAAAGCTGATGAGAAGATGAAAAAAATCTGCATCGTGGAAAAAAACACGCGTACGAGTCAACAGGCCATTGAAAGGACGCCTGGCGTAATTTGATCGCTTCTTTATGGGGTCTGGAGGGTAATGTGAGGGAAGAAGAGGCGGGTCGGGAAGGAGGTGGGCTGCTCGTGGTGGAAGTGTGTGTGGGGGGGGGGGGGGGTGTGTGGCCTGCGTTGTTATGAACACCTTATTAGGTTTGGAGCATCACTGTTCTCTCTTCGCTCATCCGCTACCCTCTCTTTCATTCGCTCTCGCTCTCCCTCCCTCTCGCTCTATCCCTTTCTGGCCTCCCTCCCAGCTTCCCTCCATCCGTTCTCTCACGTGAGCTGGTCG
This sequence comes from Salvelinus sp. IW2-2015, assembly GCF_002910315.2. NCBI lineage: Eukaryota > Metazoa > Chordata > Actinopteri > Salmoniformes > Salmonidae > Salvelinus > Salvelinus sp. IW2-2015. The sequence goes on from NC_036858.1 coordinate 14,632,686, forward strand.
CCAGTAACCCGGACTCTCACCTGACACTTCGCCGGGGGGGGGGGGGGTTTAGGGCGAACGGCGCTCCACACACACACACACACACACACCACCATACACACACAATCACACACACACTCCGCCAGCATAGCTAGCTCTCTGGGACTTGTTAAACCCCTTATTCATCGGCCTTAAGGACTCCCTCCCTCATATTCACCTGTAGTCTCTCACCTTTGACCCCTACTGGCCAACGACCATCCCTTCTAGAATCCCAGGCTATTAACTTCACTATGTTGTTAATCTTTGAACTTGAACTATTGCACAGCCCTGAACTGCGGCCTCGAGTAACAATATCAGAGTCCCTCCAGCCAATCTCAAATGCACTATAGTCAACCAATAGTTTTATTGTGGTGTTATGGGGAGACTGGCTGCATTGGCTTAATCAGGTGCCAAGTCCAACAAAAGCATGTAGTCATTGCATCTTCACTAATGTGCTATGATATGATATATTATATGCTATGTTACTGGTATGACGTTCTATGATAATATACACTGAGTGTACAAAACATTAGGAACACCTTTCCATTACATTTTTGGCCATCAAGGAAAACGCTATGTCTGGCGCAAACCCAACACCTCTCACCATCACGAGAACACCATCCGATGTTTTTCATGGGCAGGGACTAGGAAACTGGTCAGAATTGAAGGAATGATGGATGGCGCTAAAGTTTTATACATTTTTTATTTCACCTTTATTTAACCAGGTAGGCTAGTTGAGAACAAGTTCTCATTTACAACTGCGACCTGGCCAAGATAAAGCAAAGCAGTGCGACACGAACAACAACACAGAGTTACACATGGAATAAACAAGCGTACAGTCAATAACACAATAGAAGAAGAAAAAAGTCTATATACAGTGTGTGCAAATGGCGTGAGGAGGTAGGCAATAAATAGGCCATAGTAGCGAAGTAATTACAATTTAGCAGATTAACACTGGAGTGATAAATGAGCAGATGATGATGTGCAAATAGAGATACTGGTGTGCAAAAGAGCAGAAAAGTAAATAAAAACATATGGGGATGAGGTAGGCAGATTTGGTGGGCTATTTACAGATGGACTATGTACAGCGATTGGTTAGCTGCTCAGATAGCTGACGTTTAAAGTTAGTGAGGGAAATATAAGTCTCCAGCTTCAGCAATTTTTGCATTTCGTTCCAGTCACTGGCTGCAGAGAACCAGAAGGAAAGGCGGCCAAAAGAGGTGTTTGCTTTGGGGATGACCAGTGAGATATACCTGCTGGAGCGCGTGCTACGGGTGGGTGTTGTTATCGTGACCAGTGAGCTGAGATAAGGCAGAGCTTTACCTAGCACAGACTTATAGATGACCTGGAGCCAGTGGGTCTGGCGACGAATATGTAGCGAGGGCCAGCCAACTAGAGCATACAGGTCGCAGTGGTGGGTGGTATAAGGGGCTTTGGTAACAAAACGGATGGCACTGTGATAGAATACAGGGAAATTCTTGAAGGAAACCTGTTTCAGTCTTCCAGAGATTTGAGACTGGGACGGAGGTTCACCTTCCAGCAGGACAATGACCCTAAGCATACTGCTAAAGCAACACTTGAGTGGTTTAAGGGGAAACATTTAAATGTCTTGGAATGGCCTAGTCAAAACCCACACCTCAATCCAATTGAGAATCTGTGGTATGACTTAAAGATTGATGTACACCAGCGGAATCCATCCAACTTGAAGGAGCTGGAGCAGTTTTGCCTTGAAGAATGGGTAAAAATCCCAGTGGCTAGATGTGCCAAGCTTATAGAGACTGTAAATGCTGCAAAAGGTGGCTCTACAAAGTAATGACTTTGGGGGGGGTGAATAGTTATGCACACTCTGTTTTTTTGTCTTATTTCTTGTTTGTTTCACAAATATACATAATTTGCATCTTCAAAGTAGTAGGCATGTTGTGTAAATCAAATGATACAAACCCCCCCAAAAAATCTATTTTAATTCCAGGTTGTAAGGCAACAAAATAGGAAAAATGCCTAGGGGGGTGAATACTTTCACATGCCACTGTAATGTTTGGTATACTCAGTGTATAATAATATATGCCATTTAGCAGACGGTTTTATCCAAAGCAACTTACAGTCATGGCATGCAGACATTTTACATGCGGGTGGCCCCAGCGGAATCAAACCCACGACGCTTGGTGTTGCAAGCGCCATGATCTACCAACTGAGCAACACAGGATCCAACTGTAACTATAGGTCTCTGTTATGGTAAGCTTCTCTAGCTGATGCTATATGATGTAGTTCCAATGTGGTTCCAAGTTTGGGGTTTGATTCCTGCATGGCCCCTCTGTACTGTAAGTTGCTTTTGATAATAAATGTATGCCTACTAAACAACCATATTGTATTATTATTAGTTAGAGAAAGGCTATGACCAGGGCTGGTTGTGGTCCTACCTGTCTGCGGTCTATGGTCGTCTTGTGGTCGTGGTGTGTGGGGCTGATGACCGAGGCTTTCCAGCTTCTGGGCCATTCTCTGTAGCTCGCTCTCCACGGACCGCACCAAGCCCTCCTGGTCCTGCCGGAGACTGGGTGACCACACAAACACGCACACACACACCCACATGAGACTAATCTGGTGGTCCCAGCACGCACGACCCACGTGGAGTTCCAGGTCTCCGGTAGCCTCTGGAACTGCCGATCTGCGGCCAACAAGGCAGAGTTCATCTCAGCCTATGCCTCCCTCCAGTCCCTCGACTTCTTGGCACTGACGGAAACATGGATCACCACAGATAACACTGCTACTCCTACTGCTCTCTCTTCGTCCGCCCACGTGTTCTCGCACACCCCGAGAGCTTCTGGTCAGCGGGGTGGTG
>NC_036858.1:14637819-14733695 GCF_002910315.2 Salvelinus sp. IW2-2015
TGGGGGGGGGGGGGGGGGGCGGGGGGGGTGGAGAAGATTACTTTATCCTATCCTAGGTACTTCCTTAAAGAGGTGGGGTTCAGGTGTCTCCGGAAGTGGTGATTGACTCCGCTGTCCTGGCGTCGTGCAGGGAGTTGTTCCACCCATTGGGGGGCCATCAGAGCAGCGAACAGTTTTGACTGGGCTGAGCGGGAACTGTACTTCCTCAAGTGGTAGGAGGCGAGCAGGCCAGAGGTGGATGAACCGCAGTGCCCTCCCCTTAAAAGATTTAGATGCACTATTGTAAAGTGGCTGTTCCACTGGATGTCATAAGGTGAATGCACCAATTTGTAAGTCGCTCTGGATAAGAGCGTCTGCTAAATGACTTAAATGTAAATGTAAAATGAGACTCACCAGAAACATGTCGTTTCAGTGCTGTGTGTCTGATATAATGTTGAATTTATGTATTGAATATCCAATAACATTATTTTAACTACTTTTGTCTGAGTGTGGATGTGTGTTAGGAGTGTAGATGTACCTTTGCAGAAGGTTGGTAAGTTCCTCTTTAGCAGGCTGGGGAGCGTCTCTCTCCTTCGCTAGCTGCTGCACCTGAGAGCTCAGAGCCTCTAAGCGTAGAGCCAGTCTTCGCACGCTGTTACCATGGTGACCTGGGGGATGATTGACAGCACAGAAAGTTGTATTATACACTGAGTGTACAAAGCATTAGGAACACCTGCTCTTCCATGACATTGACTGACCAGGTGAATCCAGGTGAAAGCTATGATCCCTTATTGATGTCAGTTGTTAAATCCACTTCAATCAGCGTAGATGAAGGGGAGGAGACAGGTTAAATGATTTTTAAGCCTTGAGACAATTGAGACATGGATTTTGTATGTGTGCCATTCAGAGGGTGAATGGACAAGACAACATATTTAAGTGCCTTTGAAGGAGGTATGGTAGTAGGTGCCAGGCGCACCGGTTTGAATGTGTCAACAACTGCAACACTGCTAGGATTTTCATACTCAACAGTTTCCCGTGTGTCTCAAGAATGGTCCACCACCCTAAGGACACCCAGCCAACTAGACACATTTGTGGGAAGCACTGGAATCAACATGGGCCAGCATCACTGTGGAACGCTTTCGACACCTTATAAAGTCCATGCCCCAATGAATTGAGTAGGTTCTGAGGGGAAAAGGGTGTGCAATTCAATATTAGGAAGGTGTTCCTAATGTTTTGTACACTGAATATATGTATATAACCAGGATCTATTCCGTTACCATGTGACCTGAGTCTCTCTTTCTTTGGTCAGGTCACATGGTCAGGGGAAATCCTGGCCCTGATCTGGTAACATACTGTATTGCACAGTAAAATAGCGCATACCCATTGAATATAATATTCACATCCTTTTTCACAGTCCATGTTATAATGGCACAGTGAGAAATACACTGAATTCTGAGACATGGACAAATAATGGCATTAATCAAACATTCCAAATGGAAACCCCTGTATGGACCACCTGTACACACATCATATTGTAAATGTCATAGCCAATCAGGCCCTGTCCTAAAATAAAATATCAGATTACATCATTATCATCAACAGATTACGTAACGCCATCTATTTTAGTTGAATTGAGTGATTATGGTCGTTCATTTTCCATATTACATGCACCTAGTGCAAGGATTTTAATTTATTTTTTATAGTGAGACTGAAATGTTCAACATGCCTATTTTAGGACAGATGGCAAAGAGTCATAATTCCTGGCATGAAAATATTGTTGGAGTGGTAACTGGAGCTCTTCACATAATTACGCTATTCTCACGTGGCTTTGTGGTTTCAGAACCCCCCACCCCCACCCCACACACACACACGCAGGAACGACATACACACACAAATAGACACACACATGGGCACACACACCCACACACATAGACACACTCCTAAACATAAGTGAATGTTTACACAGACGCCATAACGGGTAACGCTAGCCCTTGACTCAACTTGATGACATCACCCTCAGAACTAAAGTCATATTGAGGTCAGGTTCATTTCAATATTCTCGCCCTAACACTGCCATTTCATATCAGTCAGAGATGCAACTTTTACTGTAAGACACTGCCCATCATCATGTGTAGTGCTCTTTGTACACTATGCTCTAGCGTATGCCAAAACACATTGCAACATGAATGGTCTCAATATTGATGCCTTGTATGAAACTAGGCCATTTGAATTCTCTGCTGGATCCCCCCCAAAATGTGGATGACCTATGCTCCCAACAGAAGGTAAAAAGAGTTTACAGTGAGAGAAAGTACTTACTATGGCACAATAAAAAGAGGCGATTTAGAAAGAACACCCATGATATATTATACTATACTGAATCTACCATAACTACGTCCTTTTACAAGCATTTTTGGGGTTTTCAGGCTACACGCCTACATGTTCCAAAAGTGTTCTTTAAGCTATTCCCATAGGATAACCATTTTTGGTTCCAGGTATAAGCGCAACATGTAAAGTGTTGGTTCCATGTTTCATGAGCTGAAATAAAAGATCCCAGAAATGTTCCATACGCACAAAATAGCTTATTTCTCTCAAATGTTGTGCTTAAGTTTGTTGCCATCCCTGTTAGTAAGCATTTCTCATTTGCTAAGATAATCCATCCACCTGACAGGTGTGGCATATCAAGAAGCTGATTAAACACCATGATCATTACACAGGTGCACCTTGTGATGAGGACAATAAAAGGCCACTCTAAAATGTGCAGTTTTGTCACACAACACAATGCCACAGATGTCTCAAGTTCTGGGGGAGCGTGCAATTGGCATGCTGACTCCAGYAATGTCCACCAGAGCTGTTGCCAGAGATTTGAATGTTCATTTCTCTACCATAAGCCGCCTCCAACGTCGTTTTAGGGAATTTGGCAGTGCGTCCTACCGGCCTCACAACCGCAGACCACATGTAACCACACCAGCCCAGGACCTCCACATCCGGCTTCTTCACCTGCGGGATCGTCTAAGACCAGCCACCCAGACAGCTGATGAAACTGTGGGTTTACACAACCAAAGAATTTCTGCACGAACTGTCAGAAACCGTCTCAGGGAAGCTCATATGCATGCTTGTTGTCCTCACCAGGGTCTTGACCAGACTGCAGTTCGGCATCTTAACCGACTTCCGTCGGCAAATGCTCATCTTCAATGGCCACGTGCACGCTGGAGAAGTGTGTTCTCCACAGATGAATCCCGGTTTCAACTGTACCGGACAGATGGCAGACAGCGTGTATGGCATTATGTTGGCGAGCGGTTTGCTCATGTCAACGTTGTGGACAAAGTGCCCCATGGTGGCGGTGGGGTTATGGTATGGGCAGGCATAAGCTACGGACAACCAACACAATTGCATTTTATCGATGGCAATTTGAATGCACAGAGATATCGTGATGAGATCCTGAGGCCCATTGTCCTGTGATTCATCCACCGCCATCACCTCATGTTTCAGCATGATAATGCAAGGCCCCATGTCGCCTGGGTCCTGGACTTTCTGACGGGCCGCCCCCAGGTGGTGAGGGTAGGAAACAACATCTCCACCCCGCTGATCCTCAACACTGGGGCCCCACAAGGGTGCATTCTCAGCCCTCTCCTGTACTCCCTGTTCACCCACGACTGCGTGGCCATGCACGCCTCCAACTCAATCATCAAGTTTGCAGACGACACTACAGTGGTAGGCTTGATTACCAACAATGACAAGACGGCCCACAGGGATGAGGTGAGGGCCCTCGGAGTGTGGTGTCAGGAAAAAAAKCTCACACTCAACGTCAACAAAACAAAGGAGATGATCGGTAGACTTCAGGAAACAGCAGAGGGAGCACCCCCCTATCCACATTGATGGGACAGTAGTGGAGAAGGTGGAAAGTTTAAATTCTTCGGCGTACATATCACGGACAAACTGAAATGGTCCACCCACACAGACAGCGTGGTGAACAAGGCGCAACAGCAGGAGGCTGAAGAAATTTGTCTTGTCACCAAAAACACTCACAAACTTTTACAGATGCACAATCGAGAGTATCCGGTCAGGCTGTATCACCGCCTGGTATGGCAACTGCTCCGCCCACAACCGTAAGGCTCTCCAGAGGGTGGTGCGGTCTGCACAACGCATCACCAGGGGCACACTATCTGCCCTCCAGGACACCTACACCACCCGATGTCACAGGAAGGCCAAAAAAATCATCAAGGAAAACAACCACCCAAGCCACTGCCTGTTCACCCCATTATCATCCAGAAGGCGAGGTCAGTACAGGTGCATCAAAGCTGGGACCGAGAGACTGAAGAACAGCTTCTATCTCAAGGCCATCAGACTGTTAAACAGCCATCACTAACATTGAGTAGCTGCTGCCAACATACTGACTCAAATCTCTAGCTACTTTAATAATWAAAAATTGGATATAATAAATGTATCACTAGTCACTTTAAACAATGACACTTTATATAATGTTTACATACCCTACATTACTTATCTCATATGTATATACTGTACTCTATACCATCTACTGCATCTTGCCTATGCTGTTCGGCAATCGCTCATCCATATATTTATATGTACATATTCTTATTCATTCCTTTACACTTGTGTGTATAAGGTAGTTGTTGTGAAATTGTTAGATTACTTGTTAGATATTACTGCACGGTCGGAACTAGAAGCACAAGCATTTCGTTGCACTCGCATTAGCATCTGCTAACCATGTGTACGTGACCAATAAAATTTGATTTGATTTGGTTCTTCAAAGGGTTCCCCTATGGGCACAGCCGAGGAACCCTTTCAGGTTCTAGATAGCACCTTGTTTCTAAGAGTGTAGACATAGACCGCCCACTATAACGGTCGCTAGCCAAACATACTGTAAAACAAACATCACATAATGTCGTTTGTTCCACTTCCCCTCAATGCCTCTGGCTGACCTAAAGCAGTAGTCCTTTTCCTTGTTTGACGAACCCCATGGTATACATAATAAGCGTACAGCAACCMAACCAGCCAGACTGCAGCAGACGGCCAGAAAAACAAGTCAACCAGGGGCGTAGTAAAAAGTAAATGTGTGTTTAAGAGGCCTGTCAGTTGGGCTTTAAGGGGCTATTTGGGAGGGCCGATCAAGGACTTCCTGATTGAGACATTAGCATTTGCACAAACGTAGAGTGGTCTATAAAATGTTGGGCTGGCCTGGCGCTGAATAGCTAGTATTGAGCAAACGCGGTAATCGGACAATAAAATAGTACTGTAATATTTTGGGCTAGGGTGTCGGTGGTGTGGGGTTACCGGTGTGTGTGCGTATACACTGGTTATAGACCCACAGGGAGGTTGTAGATGTGGGGTCCGGGGGTCTGAGGATAGGGGTTAAACAGAAACCCCTTTGGGATTGGCTATCTACCCAATGACACATACAGGAAGGAACCCTATGATGGTGATGTCACCCCCTATCCACCCCCTGCCTGTTTACTCAGCTGACAGTTACTGCATCACTCCTCACCAACCATAGGACTACAGGAAGGAGTGGCAAAGAGAGAGAGAGAGAGAGAGAGAGAGAGANAGAGAGAGAGAGAGAGAGAGAGAGAGAGAGAGAGAGAGAGAGAGAGAGAGAGAGAGAGGAGTCCACACTAGAAAATATCTTAACACAGGTGTCAGCATAGTTCTCAGTCATGTAAAGCATTTCACTATCTAATCTATTCCTCGAAAGAGTAGGACCATAGAAATACAGTATAATGACTGTATATTATATTTCTATGCTTGGGACACTTACCCTGTTCCTCGGGAGACCTCCCTGCACCTGCCGGCTCCTCTCTGGCCATCTCTGGAGGCACCCAGAGGCTCTGCAGCAGCAGGGTGAGCAGAGAGACAGAAAGACACAGCACCAAGCAGCCACTGGAGACAGACAGGAGGACAGACGGACATGGGTTAGCGTTGGGTTTAGCAGAAATCATCACTACACTAAACTAACTACCTCTACTAGTAATGTAATTGCAATGAACTTATATTTAGCTTCGACTCATGGTATCATATTGTGTATCATGTAGTACCACGTAGGAGGGGTACCAAGTTTGCCCTAAAGTCATGTAATTCGTTGTGGTGATCTCCGTGTAGTCTCAGTTTGTCCTGCACTGAGCACATTGAGAAGAAGAGGGAATTAACTTGTTCCATGGACAGACTTCAAGTAAGAGCGGTTCTCTTTGTCATAACAAACAGCTGGAGAGTGACGTGCTGTCATGGCGTGAGAGCGACTTGAGCAAGCGACTCCTTTGGGGTTTGGGTTTTTACTGGGGCAGAAGAGGACTGGGCTTTTCGTTGGAGCAAATCGGCTACGAAGAGTGTGTTCCAGAAGTGAAACGCACTCGGGCCAAGCCAAACACACGGCCAAACTCAGCACTCAAGCCGATTCAATTGAATTCAATTGAATTCAATTGTATTAGTAAAGCTCTCCATATAGAGAAATCTGTCAAAGAGATCTCAGCGACTGGCCCAGGTATTTGCAAAAACAACATCCACTATAGGGCTACCAGCGACAAAGAAAAAACTCCAAAATAAGAGTTACAGGATGATACCATGTAGTTCAACACTTAGTAAATCCATTGTTTGTGGGTCCAACAGTCAGTCAAGTCTACATTATAGTCCATTTACCGTACGTTCAGTCAACTCCTGATAAGTGCGATGTAACTGGCATGACAAACATGCAATATACACATGCCGATATCCAGAGATCTGAACACTTGTTCAGATGTGTGAACTATTTATAAGGAGTCAACCGTATTCCTACACAGTAGATCTAGTCTTAATCAATTGTTAGGCTTTTGGGATGAGCCCTTACCTCCGGGGTCGCAGTGTAAAACGCATGATCCAGAGTCAAGATGTGGGCCTGACTGTCAAAACAGAAAATCATACATTAGAAGAAATAAGAATTATTATCAGTCAATAGTGCAATAACTTGGAAAAAGAAACGCAGAGATGCTGCCTCTAGTAATCTTTTTTCTTTTTTTTTTCACTGTTCTCAAAAGTGAAGATAAGGCAGATAGGGTCAAAATGGTTTCCTTTGTGTAGAAGATCACCATTCAGTCCAAAACACCACATCACGGACAGTTGGATCATAGTTTCCATTTACACTGATGGGAATATATTAATCCCCTTCCATATTCAGTCATAGTTTTGACGAGGCGTAAAAGTGGCTCAACGTGTGCCTTTGTGTTTCCTATTGAAAGTTAATGATACACTGATYAATGTCACAAACTGTGCCAATACTTCAGTCCCTTTGTTTTGTTACTCTGTGTGGTCTATAAGCCAGAGTTATAAAGACATTGGAACAGCTAGGCGTACTCACCGATTCAGCGCAGACACACACACAAACACACACACAGACCACACAAACACTCTAAGGCTCCGTCACGACCGGGCGGCAACCTCCTCCATCGCTCCCTCTTTCAAAAAAGACCTGATAAAAAAAGCAGGAGAAAACGCGGGGCTGGAAAGTCTCATTTGTTTTCTGTCTCTTTCCCTCCTTCTCTGGCCTCCTTTTCTCTGTCCCTAGGCCTCTGGGTACGCATCCTGCGGTTGTCAAGGAAACCTGATTCCCCTCTTGAGAACACAATACCCATGGTGCTGCTGGGGCCTTTCACAGATACAATAGAGCTCACGCTATTGGGTGACACGGCCTCTTTCAGCCCTACCGCCCAGAATAAAAAGCCCTATTTGTGAATGGAAACACAATTGAACTGGGGAATCTACTTGCTACTCCAGCCTATTTGAATGTCTTAGAGGGCATATTATMAAATTTAACACATAAATTAACACAMAAATTAACTAATTTCATTGCCAAAAGCAAGCAAATAAGAAAAACACAACGTTGTGCCTTATGATAGGCTTGCATATCAATAATACTTCTCTCTATTATTCCAGTTTACTCACACACACATACACCACACACACACCACTTCAGGTCGCACACATAAGACTTTTGAAGGACATCTGGCCTTAGAAATACCAGAGGAGAGGAGTTTAGACTGCATGAGACAATTAGTAGTTGGACAGATATAGCACGTGCAGTTCTTCATGCAGCCTGAAGAGGGCAGCCTAGTCCCAGTTTTGATAGGCCTATTTCCTGTTGTAGGTTGGTAATGATCCTTCTTTAGGTTATTTTTGTAGGGGAAACTCAACTACCATTGGAATGAGAAGACTAAAGATTTGTATCCACATGTTTAAAGTTTTTAGTGTAATGAAATAAGGAAATGAAACTAATGTCCCATTTCTACCCTCCCCTGATCGGAGGACAACTTTATCAATGTGAAATGTCAATGTCACTTTAATGTCAAAGGGTCTTTATAGTAGGTATAATATGGTCATTGTGACAATTGCACACAAACTGGTAATGCAATTAACATTGAACGTCTTTAAGTTCAACTTGGCAAACAAACATCTCACTTAAGTACGTCCGACCTTGACATCAGCACTTGACGTCACACTTTTCTTCGAACACTGCAAGGGTGTGTGTGTGCACGTGTCCATGTTTGTGTGCGTGTGTACGTGCCTGCATGTGTGTGTGCGCGCCTGCCTTCCATAGGTGTGATGTCACAGTGTGTCGGAGCGGAAGGATTTGATGAGCATAAACCCCCCATAAGCTTGGACCTCAAGGCTTACTGGCTTTAGATCCATCTGTCTGTCTCTCTCTTTCTCTCCCCACCTCAATCTCTCACCAAACAGTGGTATTCTCTGTCCAATCAAATAGCTCTGAGGTTAAAGCGTGCTATAGGCTGAGGGTCGGTGTTRGTTGTGCTTGTATACAGCACTAAATGTACTGTAGCCCTAGCGCGATAGTCAGCGTCCTATGGATTAGTGTACCTCACATGATATGAATGCTGTCCACTCCTACAGTCATGTCTGTTGGACTGATGCCAGCAGCTGACATGTAACAAAGGCTCCATTAACCAACTCCATGGTCATTGAAAAGCTGGCTTTGAGACAGACAGGACAGGGTAGACCTGAAAAGACAGGTAAACACAACAGAATTATGCAAAGAGTAGAGAGGGAGTACTGTTGTGGACAGTGTATTTATTCTATGTCATCATTGTGAGTCATATGAGTGGGTTATCATCCACAAAATACCGTATGTCTAAGGTCTTCTCAGAAAAACACATGGAGTGGACATGGCGTGGACATTTGGCAATTTGTTTTTTCAGGTTTCATCACACACATAGGCCTACGGGTCAGCTTGTTGTTGCAAGAACACCAAATGAAGAAATGAACAACATAATGATAGAATACAAAGCAAAAACACAAGGCCAGAACCATATTGGAGTGGCAATGATGGCCAAATTGAGTTATCTGTAATAACTGTCATGTGCTGGGCGTTGTTTTTGGCGTGCGCTTTTGAGTAGGAGGACAAAGCAGGGTTTTGTTAAAATTGCCTGGGTGCCTTCCAGTCCTTTTCCAGTGCCCGTAACTACTTTGACAGACATCCAGGCCTGTAAACAAGGCTTGATGAATCAGATGATATTGCCTCTATTCCACCACTCCCAACTGGCTCACTCACAGTAACTCTGACGTTGCCTAAAACAGCAGTGGCGCATCTTGTTTTTAAAATCGTCTCAAGTTCTTTGCACTCTAATGTTTGGTCATTAGATTTTAATGGTAGGCTGATGGTCGTTTCACCCTGCTACATTATTTGTTTTAATGATTTCTGGACTTGTATACAGCTATAAGGTTTCCCCCCCATTTAAAGCAGAGGCCAGTGCAATTTCATATATCGAACAAAGCGTAAAGAAAAAAAAAATGGCATAACAAATCCCATATGAATTGCATTCTACACTCCGCCATATGGCTCCTGCTAGTAGCGGTTAGAGGAGTAGGGATACTGCGCATGTCCGAAACTGACAAATATGAATGCAGCGCCAACATCTCAAGACATCTGACCAAACCAGGTAGGGTTATTTCATATCTTGACAGGTATTTTTCATGTCTTGTTGTTTCTTCAGCAGTTATTAACACACATGCGCAGTCCTCTTGCATCGTGATAATATTAGTTAGCACGCTCGCAATGCAAGTTCAACAACATCCAATGTTGACAGTGAGGAAGAGAATTTGTCTCGCTATCTTGTCGCTAGTTAGCTAGGTGCTAGCTGGCTAACTATCTGTATCTGAAGAAAATGCTTTATGGTCGTTGCAAACTATTTTGACGTGATATAACTAGCTAGCTTTTGTAGCTAATGCTATGCACTGACCTGGTGATAACTGACCAGAAAATGGAGCAGACAATGGACCAATGTCAATTGCTAACGTGAATGGAAGGAAACCGCTTTGTTAGCGTGCGCTCTGTCCGCATTTCTAGCTAGCGCTACCTGTCACCTTTGCCAGGGTTAACACTAGCGATCAGCTTTCACGGCGTTCGCAGGTTCTAACCAGCTGACCAACTAAATGTAGTCAGTTTTATTACAGCAATATGAATGCATTTCTTACCCAGCCCCATATAGCTTGGTAGAGGTGTGTTGTCGGCACCTTGTCGCCTGTCAAATGAATTATCCTAGTCAGTGTTGGCTAACTATCTACGCTGAACAAAAATATAAACGTAGTGTTGGTTCCATGAGCTGAAATAAAATATCATATACACTTTTTCATACGCACAAAAAGCTTATTTATCTAAATYTTTTTGCATATTTGTTTACATCCCCTGTTAGTAAGCATTTCTCCTTTGCCAAGATAATCCAGCCACCTGATAGGTGTGGCATATCAAGAAGCTGATTAAACAGCATGATCATTAAACAGATGCACCTTGTGTTAGGGACAATAAAGGCCACTCTAAAATGTGCAGTTTTGTCACACAACACAATGCCACAGATGTCTCAAGTTTTGAGGGATGGTGCAATTGGCTTGCTGACTGCAGGTGTGTCCACCAGAGTTTTTGCCAGATCATTTCATGTTAATTTCTCTACCATAAACTGCCTCCAACGTTTTTTTTTTAGAGAGAATTTGGCAGTAGGTCCAACAGGCCTCAACTGCAGACCACGTGTATTGCGTCCTGTGGGCAAGCAGTTTGCTGATGTAAACATTGTGAACAGACGGTGTTGATGATGATGATGGTGGTGGGGTTATGGTATGGGCAGGCATAAGCTACGGACAACGAACACAATTGCATTTTATCTATGGCAATTTGAATGCACAGAAATACCGTGCCCAGATCCTGAGGCCCATTTCTTTTAAAGTATCTGTGACCAACATATGCATATCTGTATTCCCAGTCATGTGGAATCCATAGATTAGGGCCTAATGAATTTCTTTAAATTGACTCATTTCCTTCAATAAAATGTAAATCAGTAAAATCTTTGAAATTGTTGCTCCCAAGTGACGCAGCGGTGTAAGGCACTGCATCTCAGTGCTAGAGGCGTCACTACAGACCCTGGTTCGATCCCGGGCTGTATCACATCTGGCCGTGATCGGGAGTCCCATAGGGCGGCGCACAATTGGCCCAGCGTTGTCCGCGTTAGGGAAGGGTTTTGCCGGGGTAGGCCGTCATTGTAAATAAATGTGTTCTTAACTGATTTACGTAGTTAAATTAAAGGTTAAATAAATATTTTTGTTCAGTATCGCTAGCGGTCTTGATCACATTAGTTGTTATCATCAGTGTCCCTTGCTGGCTGATCCTACACACAGACAGTTCATTTAGCATAATAATGCAGTTCTTCAATATAGTTAATCTATAGCCAGCTAACTAAAGTCATTTAGTTTTAGCTGGGGGTGACACTCAGCTGCATCTCTGTGCCTGGGTTTGCAGCCCTCTGGCTTGAAGTCAGTGACCCAAGATGATCCCATACTGTAGTGTTGTTCAGTTCAATCATTTTATCAGTTTCTGTCATGCAACATCATTTTTCTTTGCTGCTTAAAACTATAGACATATTTACAATCCTTTGCCCTTAATTGCTCGCTCAACCTTTGCCCTGAGACATGGCTGTTTAGACTAGATGGTTGTGACTAAATGTAGTACAGCTACGACCAGAAGTTCGTTTTTGTAGCAGGAGAGCATTTTAGCTAACCCTATTTCTAACCTTATCCTAACCTGCTACATTAATTTTCCTAACCTGCTATGAAAAAGTAACTTCCGGTCGTAGCTGTATAGTACTTAGTCAAAACCKGTCTCAGCCGGTCAGGGCAACCTTAACCTATATAGCCAGTGTAAGTTGCATATTTTTAGCCTACATCAAAGGTCTTATTCTGCAATCGCTCACATACAGGCTAGCTTATACAACATTCCCCTTACTTTGTCCCGCCCTCCCCCTGCATTAAGTTCCAAATAGCCTGTCAAGCAAACCCATATGTTTGTAACAATGTTATCTCTTTCTTTTCCCCTCTCTGCAGTAAACATCATGGGTGGTTGAGAGACACCCTGGACTTATTTGTTGTGAAGAGGACAGAAGGCTAGTTAGGCTAAGCTATACTCCAGCCCCCTCAGCCGCAGTCCAGAAGATACTGCAGCCATGGCTGAGGAGGACTACGGCTGCTTTGTGGACTGGACCCAGATGGGGGACCTGGCCAACAGCAGTGGCCCCTCCAAACTGGACGTCAAGGACCCAGTGGAGCTCAAGAAGCTGGCCAGGCAGGGCCACTGGGCCAAGAACCACAAGCTTCGTGCCCAGGTTTACCAGCAACTCATCAAGGCCATCCCCTGTCGCACCGTCACCCCCGACGCTGAGGTCTATCGTGACCTCATGGGGGACAGCACAGGTAAAAAAGCCTCGTCCGTCATCCCACTGCCGGACTTTGTGGACGGCAGCGCTGTTCCGCACTACTGCCTCAAGGCAGACGCATTGACCACCGTCCACCGGGTCATCTCCTGTGTGGCTGGCCAGTTCCCGGACATCTCGCACTGCCCGGCGCTGCCCGCCATAACGGCCCTCCTGCTGCACTTCAGTGCCGATGAGGCGCAGTGCTTCGAGAACATCAGCCGTCTGCTGGCCTGCAACGAGCCAGGCCGGCGCTTGGTGGACCAGACCTTCCTGGCCTACGAGTCCAGCTGCATGACCTTCGGCGACCTGGCCAACAAGTACTGCCCGGCCGCCCACAAGTTGATCGTGGCCACAGCACAGGACGTGGTGGAAGTGTACTCGGGCTGGCAGCGCTGGGTGCTGGGCGACCTGCCCTTCAGCCACGTGGCCCGGGTACTAGACGTCTTCCTGGTGGAAGGATACAAGGTGTTGTATCGCGTGGCCCTGGCCCTGCTCAAGTTCTATCGCAAGCAGAAAGCCGGGGCTGGAGCTGGAGCTGGAGCTCAGCCATCAGAGGGCCAGAAACAGGACTCTGCAGAGGTCAAGGCGGAGATCCAGGCCTTTGTCAAAGCCATCGGCTCCAGCATCACCCCGGACAAGCTGCTGGAGAAGGCCTTCTCCATCCGCCTGTTCAGTCGCAAAGAGATTACCCTCCTGCAGCTCGCCAATGAGAAGTCGCTGCAGCAGAAGGGCATCACCGTCAAACAGAAGAGGTGAGTGAGGGCTAGAGAGACAGCATGAGCCATATTGGGTCTAATTGAAATTGGAGAGTTAATTTACTTCTAGAGAAATGATTGTCTACAACGCTGTCAATGGATATCAATGAGGCAGTGGACACTAGTACCGCTGCTAATGCTATGCTAGCGCTTTAGCTAATGTCTAATGTTTATTTACGCTGCCAAGGTTCTATGTAGGCCTTCTATGAGTGGTYCAGTGGTCTAAGGCACTGCATCGGAGTGTGCCACTAGAGATCCTGGTTCGAGTCCAGGCAGTTGTAGCCGGCCGCGACCGGGAGACCCATGGGGCGGCGCACAATTGGCCCAGTGTCGTCCGGGTTAGCAGAGGGTTTGGCCGGCAGGGATGTCCTTGTCCCATCTCGCTCTAGCGACTCRTGTGGCGGCCCGGGCGCAATGCATGCTGACACGGTCGCCAGGTGTACGGTGTTTCCTCCGACACATTGGTGCGGCTGGCTTCCGGGTTAAGCGGGCATTGTGTCAAGAAGCAGTGCGGCTTGGCGGGGTCGTGTTTCGGAGGACGCACGGCTCTCGACCTTCGCCTCTCCCGAGTCTGTACGGGAGTTGCAGCGATGAGACAAGACTGTAACTACCACGAAATTGGGGAGAAAAGGGAGTTTAAAAAAAAGACATGGTTCTAAGTTCAAAAGCCATGAACCAAATCAGAATGGTATGCTACGAATGAGAGACATGCACTCAAAAAAAAAATGTGCGTGACAACTTTAGCCACCAGTGAGGGTCATGTTTAGAAGGGATGTGACATTATGCATTTTAGCTAACTCTAACCATTTTCCTAACCTTAACCTAATTCTCCTAACCTGCTGCATATGTTGTCCTATCCTGCTACGAAAAGTAACATTTTCGGCATCCCATCTAGTCAAAACCACCAGTGAAAAGTGGCTGTCGTTCCTGGCTATATGAGGCCGGTACGACCTGCCCCTAAAATCATTTGGACACCTGCCGCTAAAATCATTTGGACACCTGCCGCTAAAAGCATTTGGATAGTTAATTGATTTTCTGTTTTTAGTTCACTCACACTTTTTCCTGTTGTGGCTGTCTGTGTGGCTCTTTTCTCACCATTCTGTTCATAGTTTTCCCCCTTTTATTTTTTTGCTGTCCATTTTCCATCCACCGTCGTCTTCTGTTTTCACCTTGACTCCTGTGTCCATGTGTCTACTGCTCCTCCATTCTCCCATTTGCACTTGGCTCTGTTAGTCTGAGGTAGGTGTTTCTCTCTCAGCTCTCTCTCTTCACCTGTTAATACTTGAGCTGATCTCCCTCATTAGTGATAAATTGTATTWGAAACCGTGTCCACATTCTRTGTAAACTATAATTTTATAAGTGACCAGGAAAACACGATTTGGACATAGAACACACTACCATAGGCAAAACCAAGAAACAGTGTGCTGGTTTTTGCTTCTCGTTAACACTCAATTGAATAGGCCTAATTAAAGTCCCAGACTGACTACAGTACTAGACGGTCCAATCACCTTGTTTAAGGTCTGAATTAGGTGCTGTTGGTTCCAGCTCACGCTGTGACCCTTGAGGTCAGGAGTTGTACAGTTACTACAACAACAACCATGACATATCCAGAAAAGCTCAGAAAATACTGTATTAACCTTCCATTACCACAACCTCATGGCCCTACATGCTATACAAAGACTTTGACTGACCGATCAGGAGTTTGTGTGTTACTGACAAAGTAGTCATCTCCTTCCTGCCCGGTTACCATGGCTACAGGCGCAACGTGCAGCTGGCTCTGAACCCGGACACCTTCTCCTCGGAGGTGGTCAGCGCCAAGGAGATGAGGGACATCTGGTCGTGGATCCCCGAGCGCTTCGCCCTGTGCGAACCGCAGCTTCTCTTCACCACGTCCACCCACGGCTGCAGCCTCAACCGGTACCCACTGCCCACTGTAGTACCCACTTTACCAGTCTCACTTTAGCCACTCACTGCAGCCTAGGCAAACCACTAGACCAGAGGTGTCAAACATACCGATCCAATGTACCCACTTTATCTCTACATGTGTTTTCTGCGAGGAAACGGTCTCCGTCTATATTGAAATACCTAAAACCGAATTAAAAGTGGGTGGAAATGATAATGGACCTACATTTTTATACAGTCTCTACACTCTGTCCAGCTTGCTAACAGTCACCGAAACAAAAGCTAGACAGTCAGGGAGCTTTGAAAATTCCATTTACTAGGCTATTTTTGGCAAATTTTAATCAAGTTTCAGTGCTGTCCTTCGGACCTCAGTGGAGACCGAATGTGACCCATGGGGCAAAATAAGGTTGATACCCCTGTGCTCTACAGTTTCCTGTACCCCCTTTATCCTTAGTCTCGGGTTCCACACCAACCTAACCTTAGAGAGACAACTAAGATTGGGTTATAGCAACATTTCGAGATGCTATATCACCGCATATATGCAACATTATCACTGATATGCGATTAATATTGCAGACATGATTATGTCGCAGATATGCGATAATATCGTCGGTATGCTGTAATGTACCCGAGCAACTGATATTCTGCCCACTTTATTCATCCTCATTGGTACACTTTACCCTGCACTGGGCCCAATTTACCATACAGCTTACTCTACATTTCGCCACAGTCTTGGCTACCATGCCTACTTTACCACAAAGGGGTGATTGGTACGTCAATTTTTTAAACTTTTAAATGTGTATGTATACACACTACCTACTGTTCTAAAGTTGGGGTCACTTAGAAATCTCCTTGTTTTTGAAAGAAAAGCCCAAAATGTTGTTTATTAAAATAATATCAAATTGACAGACGCCTCACAAGTTTCAACGTCAACAGTGAAGAGGCGAGTCCGGGATGTTGGCCTTCTAGGCAGAGTTCCTCTGTGCAGTGTCTGTTATTTTGCCCATCTTAATCTTTTCTTTTTATTGGCCAGTCTGAGATATGGCTTTTTCTTTGCAACTCTGCCTAGAAGGCCGGCATCCCGGAGTCGCCTCATCACTGTTGATGTTGAGACTAGTGTTTTGCGGGTACTATTTAATGAAGCAGCCAGTTGAGGACTTATGAGGCGTCTGTTTCTCAAACTAGACACTCTAATGTACTTGTCCTCTTGCTCAGTTGTGCTCCGGGGCCTCCCACTTCTCTTTCTATTCTGGTTAGAGACAGTTTGCACTGTTCTGTGAAGGGAGTAGTACACAGTGTTGTACGAGATCTTCAGTTTCTTGGCAATTTCTCGCATGGAATAGCCTTCATTTCTCAGAACAAGAATAGACTGACGAGTTTTAGAAGAAAGTTATTTGTTTCTTCTGGCCATTTTGAGCCTGTAATCGAACTCACAAATGCTGATGCTCCAGATTCTCAACTAGTCTAAAGTTGGCCAGTTTTATTGCTTCTTTAATCAAACAACAGTTTTCAGCTGTGCTAACATAATTGCAAAAGGGTTTTCAATTAGCCTTTTTAAAATGATAAACTTGGATTAGCTAACACAATGTGCCATTGGAACACAGGAGTGATGGTTGCTGATAATGGGCCTCTSTACACCTATGTAGATATTCCATTCAAAATCTGCCGTTTCCAGTTATAATAGTCATTTACAACATTAACAATGTCTACACTGTATTTCTGATCAATTTTATGTTATTTTAATAGACAAAAATTCCCTTCTTTTTTTTAACAAGGAAATGTCTAAGTGACCCCAAACTTTTGAACGTGTGTGTGTGTGTGTGTGTGTGTGTGGTGGTGTGTGTGTGTGTGTGTGTGTGTGGTGTGTGTGTGTGTGTGTGTGTGTGGTGTGTGTGTGTAGATATATATATATAGATAGATAGATGAATATAACTTAGAAATGCCTCATGAGCTTAGTTCAATCAACTCTTACCCTACCAGTCCCCAAAATATAAGCTTGTTTTACTCCATTCTTTATAAATCTAATTGTACACAAACACTTCATATCCTAAAAACATGTTTAAAACTACACATTTTGATATCATGGATGGTCAGCCATTACATCTGTCTATTAATTTGAGAACGGTTACATTTCTCCAGCCCCATCCCTCAACTATTTACCAAAACAGTGGCAGGACTGTCACTTTGTTATTGTTTGAACTGCAGATTGCCTCTTTAAAGAAGGGGTAAGGGAATGATTTGGACAGTAAGGTCACCCATTTATGTCTTCGTGTTCAGCAGCAATAGAACTAGAATATAACGTTTGTTTAGTGATGAATCAGCAATGGCCCTTGTTCAATATTCCCTTGCCCTTGTACAGCCTCGGGTACTAATTCCATCACCCTCAGGCCAAACGGAAGACTTAGTTTAGGGTCATATTCATAGCTCACACAGAAACAGAATCTTGTTTTATAGAATGCAAACCGTAGCCTGACACTTTTTCCCCAGGGCCAGGCTTTAAGGATCAATACTGTAGGTTTAGTTAATATTTACCCTCCTGTATTGGTTTACTGCTCATCAGCTGAGACACAGGTGAGTATCAGAGCTATCCAAAGTATATCCCTAGGGGCCATAAAGACTTTCATACTTTCCTTCAGCTAGTGAAAAATGCTGATCTCTGACTTAAATTCAAACATTTTGTTTTTTCAATAGGAATGGGTTAACTTTCTGAATTATGCTACATAGAAATCATTGACCAAAGAGAGACTGTTGTATGATCATAAAACCAAGAATGAATGTAATCTGACCTTGTAAAAAAAGCTGCATGGAATGTATRGCACTGTAGGCTAAATGTAATGTTGTTGTCCGTTAAAAGGGCCCCCTTCCTTTTTGCTTCTCATCTTTAAGATACATTATGATTGTTAAAGGGAAGCCTATGTGTGTGTTTTTCTTCTGGTTCATTTCACACATGCATACATGGCCAGATTGTGTAATAAGAGGTTGTCCATTCCTTTTGTCCCAGGTTTTACGCTCATGTTGAAGGGTATGAGCCCACTCTGCTACTCATCCGGACCTGCGAAGCTGATGTAACGACCTTACACACACACACACACACACACACACACACACACACACACACACACTTACACATTGTGTGTGCGTTACCACCCTCGTGTAACAGTATAATGGCAATAGACAAGTAACTCTCGAGCTCACATTATTATGACACTGAAAAAGTATGCATGGTGTTTTAAATCTACAGTTTTTCAATCATATTGATACGGTAAAGACCTATCATTTAATGACATCTATGAATACATGTACAGTATGCAGTATCTACTTTTTATAATACCGAAATTTGAGTGACTAAATAAAAAAAGTAGTCATTCTTCTTCGCCTTTTGACATTGTCCCATCCTTCTATTTCCTATCCCACTTCACCCTTTGATTCTACTGTGATACACCCTCTCACCATGCCCTGTATTGTCTGTCCAGGTATGTGGAGCCTTTCTCTCAACCGATTGGGAGGAGCGCAAGCGAGGCGGGAACAAACTCAGCTTCTTTGGGACTGGAGAATGTTTTGTCTTTAGGGTGAGTTGTGTTTATTTCCCGATTTACTTAATTTTTCTCATCCAATTATTTTTGGGGAGCAAGGTTATTATAGTAAATTAAAACTGACACTAAAGTAAAAACTACAAAGTAAAAACTAAAATTGGAAACTATTTAGGAAACTGGGCGTGAACAATGGCGGCAGCAAACCCAACACCAGCAGTGGTCGGTTTCAAAAGGCAAAGCCCCGTATGGGATGATTTTGAGTACATTTTTGGAAAGGATGCAGCGGTCGAAGGCACTGCATCGCAGTGCTAGAGGCGTCACTACAGACCCTGGTTCGATCCCAGGCTGGCTTCAGGGTTAAGCGAGCAGTGTGTCAAGCAGCAGTGCGGCTTGGCGGGTCGTGTTTCGGAGGACGCATGGCTCTCGACCTTTGCCTCTCCCGAGTCCGTACGGGAGTTGCAGCGATGGGACAAAGCTGTAACTACCAATTGGATTTTATTTATTTTTTATGGAAAAACCCAACCAACCTCAAAGTTCATCTGAACAGCACCCACAAAGAATGTCAGGATAAAGACAAGAATTTTGGAATTCGGTCAGGATTCAACTCAAAGAAACAAAATTTGGGCCACATGCACCGAATACAACAAGTTTAGACTTGTGAAATGCTAACTTATAAGCCCTTTCCCAACAATGCAGTTAAAAGTAAGAAAATMAACAAATAGATKAAATGGTAACGCAATAAAATAGCACACTAAAATAACAATAACAAGGCTATACAGGCTATATACAAGGAGTACCGGTACTGGAGTGAGTGTACGGCAGTACGAGGTAGTTGGGATGATTGAGGTAATGTGTAGGTTTGGTTAGGTGATTGATTGATTGATAAAAGAAGGAAGTCCAGGGAGCCATTTAATTAACTGTTCAGCAGTTTTATGGCTTTGGGGTAGAAGCTGTTCAGGAGRCTTATGGTCKCAGACTTGGAGCTCCGGTACTGCTTGACGTGCAGGAGCAGAGAGAAAATTCTGTGGCTTGAGTGGCTGGAGTATTTGACCATTTTTAGGGCCTTCCTCTGACACCGCCTGGTATAGAGGTCGTGGATAGCAGGAAGCTTGGCCCCAGTGATGTACTGGGCCGTACACACTACCCTCTGTAGCGTCTTGCGGTCGGATGCCAAGCAGTTGCCATACCAGGCGGTGATGCTTTCAATGGTGCAGCTGTTTAACTTAATGAGGATCTGAGGGCCCATGCCAAATCTTTTCAGCCTCCTGAGGGGGAAGAGSTGTTGTCATGTTCTCTTCGCGACTGTGGTTGGACCATGATAGGTCGTTAGTGATGTGGACACGGCAGTCTCCACTACAGCACCATCGATGTGAATGGGGGCGTGCTCGGCCCTGCTTTTCCTGTAGTCCACGATCAGCTTCTTTGTAGACTCCTGGTATCACATGAACACACAAGACGTGGACATTTTGTAGAATTGCAGGAAATAAGCTTTAAAACTTCATTTTCTCTTTGCTCAATGGCATAATGTGTAGAATGTCAGAAAATGAATTTCAAAACTGCTAATTTTTTCTCTCTGCCATCAAGAAGGGTGTGGACTGGGGTTTGCCACCTAGGAAATTTGTGTGACCGGACCATCTCAAATAGTACTTGAGTACCCCTGCTATTTAATTTTTTTTAACCTTTAATTAACTAGGCAAGTCAGTTAAGAACAAATTCTTATTTACAATGCCGACCTACCGGGGAGCAGTGGGTGAACTGCCTCGTTCAGGGGCAGAATGACAGATTTTTACCTTGTCAGCTCGGGGATTCTATCCAGCAACCTTTCGATTACTGGCCCAACGCTCTAACCACTAGACTACCTGCCGCTATAGGCCTACAACACAAATGGCTCCTAGCCTCCCATGCATGAGGCTACTTTCTGTCCCAAACACTAAAAGTGAATATTAAATCATATGAAATAGAAATGTTTGAATGAAATCTAGTAAATCAAGTCTGAAAACTAACTGAAACTAAACTGAATTTCAAATGAAAATCCTAAACTAATTTCAAATAAAAAAACGAATAGAAAATCACAACTATAATAACCTTGTTGGGGATTAGAAGGTTATGTGGATTCTTTTGTGTGCGTCCCATATATAATTTCGCTTCCGAGGTAGCAATTTGTGACTAAGAGTGGACACCAGGGGGTGCCATTTACAAATAGTTTCTTCATCCGCTGTCACAATAATAAGCCTCCTTGTCACCAGTCTGGCCTCCACCCACTCTGAACAGAAAAGCATGTCACGTCCAAAACGCAGTATTTCTTCTTGAGTGATATAGCTGATAATTTAACAAAAGGTTTTGTACATTTTAGAGACGTTTTGCTGAGTGTATCTGGGTCTAGAAATAGCCTTCTTTCAACTCCTTTTCCATTTAATTATTAAAGTGGTGAGGATGATGCACAGCTATGTGCTCTGGCCGTCTGCCTGTGAATACCGCCCTGCACAGGCAGAAACACACACTCATCGGAAACTCCTGTAACTGGAGCCGAACGGTTAAGTAGCACTTGATCCTCACTTGACACCACATACATTAAAAAAGGTTAGTTATTTAGCAGACTCTCTTCTTTTTCGTACTGGTCCCCCGTGGGAATCGAACCAACAACCCTGGCGTTGCAAGCGCCATGTTCTACAAACTGAGCCACACGGGACAGGAACACGGAACAACACACTGTAAGATGGGGATCGAGKTCTATTAGACATGCACGGGGAGAAAGAAACAGAGAATGGAGAAAGCACCAAATATGACAGTCTCAGTATCCAGTTTGTGTCTGGATGATTCAAGGTAAACCCCTCAAGTGTGTGTATATATGAAAATAAATACTCAAACGTGATCAATGATTGTTACTCTCTGTTTGTCCATATAGCTGAAGCCGGAGATGGAGAGGTACGAGTGGGTGGTGATCCGCCACCCGGAACTGGCCTCCTCCATCAAGGCCCAGAGCAGTGAGGACCCTGCTGAGGACGAGGCTCCCGCCGACGGGCAAAGCTCTGATTACAACAGCCTCCCCGTGGAGAGGCCGGCCGCTGACCCCTCCAACCGCCTGTCACCCTTCCTCTCGGCCCGACACTTCCACCTCAACTCCAGAAACACCTCCATGTTCATGGCCGGCAACATTGACTCCATCATAGTGGGTGAGTGGAAATCAGTCCTTCATAACCAGCGTCTCTTGTTCTTAATCAAACAGACTGTCCAGAGTGAGTAGATTGTCCTCATCAATGACTGATGTAGACCTGACAATGTTGCATTTAAACTAACATCTAGGAACTGAGGATCCCTGTGGCCCTTGRCTGTGCCTTTCCTCTCCCTCAGCGTCTCTTTAAAAAAAAATGGATCTCTCAGATCCAGTGCACTCGCCAAGATTCAGCTAATTTTTCTGTCTTAACTCCTGCTGTTCTGTCTCCTGCCAGGGGGAGGAGAGGGCAACGCGCTGTACATCGACGGCGAACTGAACCACGGACGCACAGCCCGCTGCACCACCTTTGACAACCCGCCGCTCTGCTCCACCGAGAGCTTCCAGGTGGCCCTGCTGGAGGTGTGGGGCTTCCAGGATGCCATGGCCTCAGATAGATAGACACATACACACAGTTAAAGATACATACACATACATATACACACACACACACACACACACACACAAACCCCACCAAAGGCCTGATGAAGGTACCTGCAATATCAGAACAAACCCCTTTCCATCCAGAAAATTAATTTATCCTTTTAATTCTATACATAAATGTGAAATATTTGTAATTATTAATGTAAAACAAGTATCGTATTCTGAAAGTATCTTTTATTTGTGATTATTTTTTACAGATGTTTAATTGTTGTATTACTCTTTTTGTTGACTCTCATTCGYGGGATTTTAATGACGAAAAGCAGCTCTGTTTTAAAAAGGCTTTTGTCTGGCATTATTATCAAATGCCATGGTTTTACACACTCAAGTTACTTGTTTCATTTCTATATTCACTTTATATCCACCCATAKATTTGTGCAATCTGGTTAGGCACCAAACCAACCGCCAAAATCGTAGTTAGTAGGCCTATAAGTCTAAGAACATATGCCGCCTACCCAGCTGTCAAAGAACTGGGGTCTATGAAAATGAATTGCACAAAGTGAAGTGTCTATTTGGTAAACAATGTTGAATTGTGGGGTCTTTGCAATCAAAATAGCAGAGTTCAAGTAATGCAGTCGTGACCTAAGTCGTGCCAGGTTTTGTTGTCTTTCATCAAGCCCAGTTATGCTTTTCCCTCTGACTGTACATATCTGGGAGTTATTACTCTATATCAGATTAACTGTGGTTCTGTTGGCGGATACTTGTGTAAACGTGACGTTTCAGTGTAGCCTGGTCCCAGATCTCTTTGTGCCGTCTTACTGAACCGTCTCCTATGGTCATTCATTGTCGTAGCAAACATGACAGTTGGCTATACGGTACAAACAGATCTGGGACCAGGCTAGTTTCAGTCTGGCTGTTGTGCAGGCCATATTCTCACCAGATGTACTCTTGCTTCTGCACACAGCAGTAAGTAAAAAAAAAAAAAAGACCCCTTTTAAAGTATGCGAATATCGTTCTTTGAATGTTTTTTATTGATACTGTAAAAGTGCGATGAAGACCATATCCACGTCCCTCTCATTTAGGTTCACAACCTGTAGTTAAACTATGTGTAAGTAATGCAGTATTCATCTGTCTTTCTCTATCCGTCCCTCTCCTTTAACTCTGAAACATTATCATCCAAAACAGGAGCAGAAAATGTAAGTTATTTGGCAGACTCAACTGTATATCATTGAATATCTGTGTTGTGTTGAAGTCCTCCAGTGAATTATCGGTTTAAAAAAAATAAAAAATACAGATGTATCAAATATGTGAAAGTAATACACTTTGAAACAAGTGATATATGTCTTTGTCAGGTTTTATTGTTCATTATTTTTCACTTTCATTGTTTTTTTTTTGCTAGCTTTGCACGCATGTGCCCCTACCCATTCGACTGTTCTTTCTCCATGACTACGGGTTGAAAGGAGGGTAGTAGTTTCTTGAACCCTGTCACATAAACGTGTCAGTTGCCTTTCACAGTCCCAGAATCGAACCATTAGCCTAGCCTGACGACTATTCTTCTGCTGCTCTGTGGTTCGCGACATGCTTTAGTCTGAGACTGCCATCATTGAAGTCGTTTGTGGTGACGAGGGGCACGAGGGGTGTTGTACAAAACAAAGTCATCAGCGACTGGATCAGCACTAGCCAATAAGAATATCACAGCCAATGGTGAATTTTCAAACCACTGTTTTACCCAAGTGTGTTCTGGCTCAACCCATCAGATTCTGGACCAATCAGGCGGCCCCGAATGTGTTCGCATTCGGTGAAGGGTCAGGGAGGTACTCGGATCCAGGCGCACTGGGCGAGTTTGCGTGGTAAGGCGGAAGTCGAATAGAGTCGGGGGAGGTACACGACAATGGCAGACATGTTGTTTGCCTTCTRTTATGCCGATGAAGTTGATGCTAGTGAAATTCCACTTCTACACAAAGCTGAACGTGATCAACATGTTCCAAGGAATGAATAGAATATCCTGATAAGGAAATGAGATACCAGCCCAAGCTCTTTCACAAGTCTTGTTTTATATTTCTGTGATGGTTTTTCACAAAATATTACCTGGTAGTGAGTGCATAGGCTCCTAGAATGAGAACATATCAGTTTTCTTTGCAGCATATGGAATTTGCTCTGTTTGTCATTACTTCATGCCCTTGTACCTTCCTCATTATTTGTGATTGTGCAACATGGAATTGTAACAGATGTCATTAAATGGAGTCCACAAAGCTTCTTAATGTATGGTAATTGATTGCATGTTAGTATCACTACAGGCTGRAGTGTATTTCTTACACTCTCAAACTTTGTTGCTTTTGTCAGTAAGCATGTAAAGAACAGAATTTGATTAAATCGCATGAAGACAAAACACTCACTGTACAGAAAAGTATTAGACTATGTGTACTGTACATCAGTTCACATACATTACTAAGACAAAACACTCACTGTACAGAAAAGTATTAGACTATGTGTACTGTACATCAGTTCACATACATTACTGGGTAAACAATATGAAGAGTATTAGACTACATGTACATCAGTTCACATACGTTACTGGGTAAACAATATGCTAGGCAGTCGACTGCACTTGGTGTTGACCCCGAGACTGGTGTCTGGGGTACTTG
The DNA here is from genome assembly GCF_002910315.2 of Salvelinus sp. IW2-2015. Classification (NCBI taxonomy): domain Eukaryota; kingdom Metazoa; phylum Chordata; class Actinopteri; order Salmoniformes; family Salmonidae; genus Salvelinus; species Salvelinus sp. IW2-2015. Next base: position 14,662,960 of record NC_036858.1, read on the forward strand.
CTCATTGAGAGACGATTTCCCAGACAGATTAAGCCTCTAAAATTGCCCGTGTAGAAATCCCCTACAATAGCGTATCCTACAATATGTATTCAATTTTATTCACACTTAATAGACAATCAACTAATTTGTTTGGTGACAATATTACAAACCAGACAAATTGTAGGCTATAACATTACAGTAACWTCTAGATTGTAACGAGTGCGCTGCGAGTCTGGAAGCAAGTTCAGGGAGTGAGTGTTTTAATAAATAAAAGAAACAGTGAACACGAAACACACCGACATGAAAACAGTCGATAACACCTGAGGAAAGAACCAAGGGGAGTGACAGATATAGGGAAGATATAGAATATTGACATCAGCAAACCGCTCATTACATGTGTAATGATCATGCTGTTTAATCATCTTAAATTTGCCACACCTGTCAGGTGGATGAATTATCTTGGCAAAGACGAAATGCACAATATTTGAGAAAATTAAGCTTTTTGTGTGTATGGAAAATTTCTGGGATGTTTTATTTCAGCTCGTAAAACATGGGACCAACACTTTACATGTTGCGTTTATATTTTTGTTCAGTGTACATTAGCTATATTTTCGCAAGTAGGATATTTCATTTATTTATGTTAGAAATGTGGGTCACATGTAATCAGATTGTAAGGATAAYGATGTAGTTAAGATTTAAATAGTCATCCACCCAAACAGTAAACATACATTGATAATAACCAATGATGGGTGGCGACATCAACCATTTATGAGCATGTAGCGTCTTTTTTGAAATGTATTTATTTGTATTTATTTAAGCTTTATTTAATTTCACTAGGCAACTCAGTTAGGAACAAATTCTTATTTACAATGATGGCCTACCCTGGCCAAACCCTAACCCGGACGACGCTGGGCCAATTGTGCGCCCCCCTATGGGACTCCCAATCACGGCCGGTTGTGATACAGCCTGGAATRGAACCAGGGTCTGTAGTGACACCTCTAGCACTGAGATGCAGTGCCTTAGACTGCTGCGCCACTCGGGAGCCCAAAAACCTTCCACAAAAAAACAGAAGGTTGCCTCCCACAATGCTTTGGTTCCGACTTCAAGTTGCAGTTGGTGAGGAGCAACTACAGAAATTTTTAGTCGACTGCAGTCGAAAGTTTATGACCTTTGATCAGAGGGTTGTTGTAAAGGTCATGCAGTTACTTAGTCACAAGTTGGATCATTTTTATACCCATAATGCAACACAATTTGAAAGGCGGTGACCAACGTCAACATCGTGGTCAACATCTTGACAAAAGTGATCTGCTCGAATGCGCCCATTGCGTAGCGGTTACCCGGAGCAAGGAGTCTGGTTAGCCAGGCACCCATTTGCCCCTCTAAATATTAATGGTTATAACATACAGTCAAGAAACAGTCTTCTTCTAACATATTTTAGCAAAGTAACTGAGTTGAAAAACAAATGTTCAACAGAAAACATTATTTTTGGTGGTCATTATGATGTTGCTCATGATGACTGGGTGGATAAGTATCCAACTAGGCATCAGCCTATTGTTTTAACTTAATACTTTCTGCTCTAGCTTTAAACTTTATGATATTTGGCAATCTCAGAATATTACTTTTAAACATTTGTATTGGTTTAACTCTACAACAAGTGACAGACAATTCAAATCTATAATTGATTATTGCTTGGTATCTTCCAATCTTCTGAATCTTGTCAGTGAATGTGGTATTTCCTCAGCTCCACTGACAGACCATTGTTCCAACCTTCTTTTTGGGGGGATAATGATAATGATAATGATTTAAACCATACTGGAAATGTAACTATTTTCTTTCAAAGAATTAGTATTTCTGTTTACAGTCTAAAAATCTTATCAGTGAGATCGGTCTCAATTTTGCACTTTCTGCTACTAGCAAATGGGTAATGATTCATAAAAAAAAAAAAATGTCTTGCCATCACTTGTAAAATGCTAGCTCGAAACAGATTCTCCAAACAGATGGATATTATTGTTGATATTAACAGGCTGAGCAATAAACTTGATTAAAATGTAGATGAAGAAACCGAGCTTGCAAACACCGTTGTGAACTGGATGACATACAGTGCATTTGGAAAGTATTCAGACCCCTTGACTTTTCCCACATTTTGTTACGTTACAGCCTTATTCTAAAATGTATTAAATTGTTTTTTTTCCATCATCAATCTACACACAATACCTCATAATGACAAGCAAAATCGTTCTTTTAGAAAGTTTTGCTAATTTATTAAAATAAAAAACTGAAATATCACATTTACATAAGTATTCAGACCCTTTATTCAGTACTTTGTTGAAGCACCTTTGGCAGCGATTACAGCCTCGAGTCTTCTTGGGTATGACGCTACAAGCTTGGCACACCTGTATTTGGGGGGTTTCTCCCATTATTCTCTGCAGATCCTCTCAAGCTCTGTCAGGTTGCATGGGGAGCGTCGCTGCACAGCTATTTTCAGGTCTCTCCAGAGATGTTCAATCGAGTTCAAGTCTGGGCTCTGGCTGGGTCATTCAAGGACATTCAGAGTCTTCTCCCAAAGCCACTCCTTCATTGTCTTGGCTGTGTGTTTAGAGTCGTTGTCCCGTTGTAAGGTGAACCTTCGCCCCAGTCTGAGGTCCTGAGCACTCTGGAGCAGGTTTTCGTCAAGGATCTCTCTATACTTTGCTCCGTTCATCTTTGCCTCGATCCTGACTAGTCTTCTAGTCCCTGCTGCTGAAAAATATCCCCATAGCATGATGCTACCACCACCATGCTTCACCGTAGATATGGTGACAGATTTCCTCCAGACGTGACGCTTGGCATTCAGGCCAAAGTGTTCAATCTTGGTTTCATCAGACCAGAGAATATTGTTTCTCGTGGTCTGAGAGTCCTTTAGGTGCCTTTTGTCAAACTCCAAGCGGGTTATCATGTGCTTTTTACTGAGGAGTGGCTTCCGTCTGGCCACTCTACCATAAAGGCCTGATTGGTGGAGTGCTGCAGAGATGGTTGTCCTTCTGGAAGGTTCTCCCATCTCCACAGTGGAACTCCGGATCTCTGTCAGAGTGACCATCAGGTTTTTGGTCACCTCCCTAACCAAGGCCCTTCTCCCCCGATTGCTCAGTTTTGCCAGGCGGCCAGCTCTTGGAAGAGTCTTGGTGGTTCCAAACTTCTTTCATTTAAGAAGGATGGATGCCACTGTGTTCTTGGGGACCTTCAATAATGACCCTTCCCCAGATCTGTGCCTCGATACAATCCTGTCTCGGCGCTCTACGGACAAATCCTTCGACTTCATAGCTTGGTTTTTGCTCTGACATGCACTGTCCAATCAAATCAAATCAAATGTTATTAGTCACATGCGCCCAATACAACAGGTGTAGACCTTACAGTGAAATGCTTACTTACGAGCCCATAACCAACAATGCAGTTTAAAAACAATACCGATAAGAATAAGAGATAAAAGTAACAAGTAATTAAAGAGCAGCTGTAAAATAACAATAGTAAGACTATATACAGGGGGGTTCCGATACAGAGTCAATGTGTGGGGGCACCGCTTAGTTGAGGTAGTTTAACATGTAGGTAGAATTATTAAAGTGACTATGCATAGTGACAACAGAGAGTAGCAGTGGTGTAAAGAGGGGGTGAGGGGGGGGGGGTCACTGCAAATAGTCTGGGAAGCCATTTGGCTAGATGTTCAGGAGACTTATGGCTTGGGGGTTAGAAGCTGTTTAGAAGCCTCTTGGACCTAGACTTGGAGATCCGGTACCGCTTGCCGTGCGCTAGCAGAGAGAACAGTCTGACTAGAGTGGCTGGAGTCTTTGACAATTTTTATGGCCTTCCTCTGAACCACCTGGTATAGAGGTCATGGATGGCAGGAGCTTGGCCCTGTATTGCCTTGCGGTCGGAGGCCGAGCAGTTGCCATACCAGCGCAGTGATGCAACCAGCCGAGGATGCTCTCGATGGTGCAGCTGTAGAACTTTTGAGGATCTGAGGACCCATGCCAAATCTTTTCAGTCTCCTGAGAGGGAATAGGTTTTGTTGTGCACGACTGTCTTGGTGTGCTTGGACCATGTTAGTTTGTTGGTGATGTGGCACCAAGGAACTTGAAGCTCTCAACCTGCTCCACTGCAGCCCCGTCGATGAGAATGGGGGTGTGCTAGGTCTCTTTTTCCTATAGTCCACAATTATCTCCTTTGTCTTGATCACATTGAGAGAGAGGTTGTTGTCCTGGCACCACATGGTCAGGTCTCTGACCTCCTCCTATAGGCTGTCTTGTCGTTGTTGGTGATCAGGCCTACCACTGTTTGTCTCACCGGCAAATGTAATGATGGTGTTGGAGTTGTGCCTGCCGTGCAGTCATGAGTGAACAGGGAGTATATAGGAGGGGACTGAGCACGCACCCCTGAGGGGCCCTGTGTTGAGGATTAGCGTGGCTGATGTGTTGTTACCTACTCTTACCACCTGGGGGAGGCCGTCAGGAAGTACAGGATACAGTTGCAGAGGGAGGTGTTTAGTCCAGGGTCCTTAGCTTATTGATGAGGCTTTGCGGGCATATGGTGTTGAACGCTGAGCTGTAGTCAATGAATAGCATTCTCACATAGGTGTTCCTTTTGTCCAGCTGGGAAAGGGCAGTGTGGAGTGCAATAGAGATGGCATCATCTGTGAATCTGTTGGGGCGGTATGCAAATTGGAGTGGGTACTACATGGCTACAGACGTTAGTGCTACGGGCCTGTAGTCATTTAGGCAGGTTACCTTAGTGTTCTTGGGCACAGGGACTATGGTGGTCTGCTTAAAACATTTTGATATTACAGACTCGGCCAGGGAAAGGTTGAAGGTTGAAAAAGACACATTCCAGTTGATCAGTGCATGCTCGGAGTACATGTCCTGGTAATCCGTCTGGCCCTGCGGCCTTGTGAATGTTGACCTGTTTAAAAGTAATACTCACATCGGCTACGGAGAGCGTGATCACACAGTCTTCCGGAACAGGTGGTGCTCTCATGCATGTTTCAGTGTTATTTGCCTCGAAGTGAGCATAGAAGTAGTTTAGCTCGTCTGGTAGGCTCGTGTCACTGGGCAACTCTCGGCTGTGCTTCCCTTTTGTAGTTTGTGATGGTTTGCAAGCCCTGCCACATCCAACGAGCATCAGAGCCGGTGTAGTACGATTCAATCTTAGTCCTGTATTGACGCTTTGCCTGTTTGATGGTTCGTCGGAGGGCATAGCGGGATTTCTTATAAGCTTCCGGGTTAGAGTCCCGCTCCTTGAAAGCGGCAGCTCTAACCTTTAGCTCAGTGCGGATGCTGCCTGTAATCCATGGCTTCTGGTTGGGGTATGTACGTACGTACGGTCACTGTCATCGATGCACTTTTTGATGAAGCCAATGACTGATGTGGTGTACTCCTCAATGCCATCGGAGGCATCCCGGAACATATTCCAGTCTGTGCTAGCAAAACAGTCCTGTAGCTTAGCATCTGCTTCATCTGACCACTTTTTGTTTGATCTAGTCACTGGTGTTCCTGCTTTAATTTTTGCTTGTAAGCAGGAATCAGGAGGATAGAATTATGGTCAGATTTGCCAAATGGAAGGCGAGGGAGAGCTTTGTATGCGTCTCTGTGTGTGGAGTATAGGTGGTCCAGAGTTATTTTTCCTGTGGTTGCAAATTTAACATTCTGATAGCAATTTGGTAAAACGGATTTAAGTTTCCGTCAACTGTGGGACCTTATATAGACAGGTGTGTGCCTTTCCAATCATGTTCAATGAATTGACCACAGGTGGACCCCAATCAAGTTGTAGAAACATCTCAAGAATGATCAATAGCAACAGGATGCACCTGAGATCAAACTCGAGTCTCATAGCAAAGGGTCTTAATACTTATGTAAATAAGGTATTTCTGTTTCTTATTTTTTATAAATTTGCAAAAAATAAATATAAAACTGTTTTCGCTTTGTCATTATGGGGTATTGTGTGTAGGGAAAAATTGATTGATGAGGGGAAAATGTATTTAATCCATTTTAGAATAAGGCTGTAACATAACAAATTATGGAAAAYGGGAAGGGGTCTGAATACTTACCGAATGCACCGTATTGATAAAAGTAATCTTGTCCTAGAGAGATTTCCACGGTTATCAAAACATCATGCCAGGGTAAGCCTGCACGAAAAAACAGCTCTTATTTTAGGTATTTCTAAAATCACCTATGGGAAAAATGAATGGCAGAAAAACAATTAGAACCATTTCCCTTACCGCTAGGTTTTATGGGTATAATGACTCATACTGTAGTACTGTATGATTGCTTTGGTTTATCAACAGCCTTGTGGCTATTGTAATCTTTTGACTGTAGAAAAACAGGGATATCTAAAGTTGTCCCAGGTGAGGCAGGTAGCATGTGAGGGAGGGTCAACTGTACAGGTGCCTTACCTAGTTGGTCTGGAACTGAATACCCATACATGCATTCTAAATAGTYGGCCTTTTGGGTATGTAAAAATAGAACGTTTTAAAGTATGTGAAATTTTGAAAGTTGAGTATGCTTTAAAGATCAAATGCCTTGATTACCTTTCACCCTTTTCAAAATGAGGCGAGAAAAGACAGAGGAGAGAGGAAGCAGGTATTGAGCAAACCAATTGAGAAAAGGACAGAGATTGGATTCTAACTCTCTGGTAGGGTACTCTTGTACTTCCTCGGCGGGAGAAGGCTATCGAGGAGCTAAGGACACTTCTCAGTTCCCATACTAACTAATTGACACTCTCCTCAATCACTCGACCACTTATCGGTTTCCGTCAGCTGTCATCAAGGCAAAGGGTGACTACTTTGAAGAATCTAAAATCTAAAATATATTTAGATTTTCTTAACTCTTTTTTTTGGTTACTTCATGATTCCATATATGTTATTTCATAGTTTTGATGTATTCATTATTATTCTACAATGTAGAATTTTTATTTTAATTCAGAAAAACCCTTGAATGAGTAGGTGTGTCCAAACTTTTGACTGGTACTGTATATATTAAAATATTAATATCAYACAGTGGACACCTAAGCCTATAGGCCTTTGCATGCAATGCCCTGATACATTTAGTGCTCAAATCTCTAACAGCTAAACCGTGAGGTGGACAATTACTGTTTTAGAAAAGCAGCCAAAAAAAGACATGCAATTTGTTTTAGGATGTTTTTAAAGACACAGAAATGTGGCTCATTTGTGGCTCATATCTCTTGTTTATTGATGGGCGCTGGCTGCGCCACGTTGGATCTGAATGCTAATGGATGTCCATTAAATTTCTCAAATGTCCGGTAAATGAATGTCTTCCTTCATGTTGCCCGGCGCAAAATGTTCCTAATGGAAACTAAAATGGCATATTGTTTTTATGAAGATTTTAGAATATTCACATGAAAATCTCTCACCAATTGGATAGAACCCTAGCTATAGACACCCTAAAGACTCTGGCAAGAGCGCTAGTCCAGTGTCACTTTGATTATGCCTGCACATCATGGTTCACCAGCAGTCCCAAACATCTAAAGAATAACCTACCAGCCAAACTAGCTTGTAAGAATTGTACTTAAACTCCCCCCTCATACTCATCTGGAGGTTGAGCAGTTTGTTGTCTATCTCTGTAATGTGTCTGTATCTACAGTTGAAGTCTGAAGTTTACATACACCTTAGCCAAATACATTTAAACTCAGTTTTCACAATTCCTGACATTTAATCAGAGTAAGAATTCCCTGTCTTGGGTCAGTTAAGATCACCACTTTATTTTAAGAATGTGAAATGTCAGAATAATAGTTGAGAGAATGATTTATTTCAGCTTTTTATTTCTTTCATCACATTCCCAGTGGGTCAGAAGTTTACATACACTCAATTAGCATTTGGTAGCAATGCCTTTAAATTGTTTAACTTGGGTCAAACGTTTGGGGTATTCTTCCACAAGCTTCCTACAATATGTTGGGTGAATTTTGGCCCATTCCTCCTGACAGAGCTGGTGTAACTGGGTCAGGTTTGTAGGCCTCCTTGCTCGCACACGCTTTTTCAGTTCTGCCCACAAATTTTCTATGGGATGAGATCAGGCTTTGTGATGGCCACTCCAATACCTTGACTTTGTTGTCCTTAAGCCATTTTGCCACAACTTTGGAAGATGCTTGGGGTCATTGTCCATTTGGAAGACCCATTTGCGACCAAGCTTCAACTTCCTGACTGATGTCTTGAGATGTTGCTTCAATATATCCACATAATTTTCCTACCTCATGATGCCATCTATTTTGTGAAGTGCCCAATCCCTCCCTAGCAAAGCACCCCACAACATGATGCTGCCACCCGCTGCTTCACGATTGGGATGGTTCTTCAGTTTTTTATGGCGGTTTTGGAGCAGTGGCTTCTTCCTCGCTGTGAGCGGCCTTTCAGGTTATGTTGATATAGGACTTGTTTTACTGTGGATATAGATACTTTTGTACCTGTTTCCTCCAGGATCTTCACAAGGTCCTTTGCTGTTGTTCTGGATTGATTTGCACTTTCACACCAAAATACGTTCATCTCTAGGAGACAGAACGCGTCTCCTTCCTGAGCGGTATGAGGGCTGCGTGGTCCCATGGTGTTTATACTTGTGTACTATGTTTTGTACAGATGAACGTGGTACCTTCAAACGTTTGGAAATTGCTCCCAATGATGAACCAGACTTGTGGAGGTCTACAAATTTTCTTTCTGAGGTCTTGGCTGATTTCTTTTGATTTTCCCAGAATGTCAAGCAAAGAGGCACTGAGTTTGAAGGTAGGCCTTGAAATACATCCACAGGTACACCTCCAATTGACTCAAATTATGTCAATTTAGGCCTATCAGAAGCTTCTAAAGCCATGACATAATTTTCTGGAATTTTCCAAGCTGTTTAGAGGCACAGTCAACTTAGTGTATGTAAACTTCTGACCCATTGGAATGTGATACAGTGAATTATAAGTGAAATAATCTGTCTGTTAACAATTGTTGGAAAGATTACTTGTGTCATGAAATTTGTGGAGTGGTTGAAAAACGAGTTTTAATGACTCCAACCCAAGTGTATGTTAACTTACAACTTCAACTGTATGTAATGGTATATGTATCTATGTAAAAAAAAATAGGGACCACAATGGAAATACACTACATGAGCAAAAATACATGGACACCCCTTCAAATTTGTGGATTCGGCTATTTCAGCCACACCCGTTGCTGACAGGTGTATAAAATCGGAGCACACAACTGTGCAATTTCCATAGACAAATATTGGCAGTAGAATGGCCTGTACGGTGACTTTCAAAGTGGCACCGTCATAGGATGCGGTGGCACTTTGAAAGTCACTGCTAGAGCTGCCCCGGTCAACTGTAAGTGCTGTTATTGTTCATGGAAACGTCTAGGAGCAACAACAGCTCAGCCGCGAAGTGGTAGGCCACACCAGATCACAGAACGGGACCGCCGAGTGCTGAAGCATGTTGCGATTAAAAATTGTCTGTCCTGTTGCAACACTCACTACCGAGTTCCAGACTGCCTCTGGAAGCAACATCAGCACAAGAACTGTTTGTTTCCATGGCCAAGCAGCCGCACACAAGCCTAAGATCCCCATGTGCAATGCCAAGCGTTGGCTGGAGTGGGGTAAAGCTTGCCGCCATTGGACTCTGGAACAGTGGAAACGAATTCTCTGGAGTGATGAATCACGCTTCACCATCTGGCAGTCCGACGGACGATTCTGGGTTTGGTGGATGCCAGGAGAACGCTACCTGCCCCAATYCATAGTGCCAACTGTAAAATATGTTGGAGGAGGCTGTTTTTCATGGTTCGGGCTAGGCCCCTTAGTTCCAGTGAAGGGAATTCTTAATGCTACAGCATACATTGTAGACGATTCTCATTTTGGAATGAGATATTTGACGAGCAGGTGTCTGCAAGGTAGGGAMGGATGTATTTTCTGTTTGCCGAGATTGACATAGTCTATTTATTGTTGTGTTGGAAACACAAACCATGATATTGAAGTGCCCGAAGTCGGTATGCTTTGTTCATTGGTTGTGTGGTTTATTGGCACAGAAACCTGTTGGTGGAAAATTCGTTGSATATATTTTATATAATTATAAATATGGAATCAAAATGTTGAAAWTCTGATTTKCCCCTAGCTGATCATTGTCTGCAGCCGGCTCTGAATGTAGTGTAATGAAACAGTCAGGGAGAGTGAGCTCGTCTGTGGTGGTCGGCGAATGCTCAACCCTTGGCCCTGTGTGGCATGGTGTGTGCCACAAAAGCATACTGAAGAGGCAAAGCCAATATCCACGTTTATAAACACAGGGTTACTAAAGTTATTGTTATTTGTAGTCATAAATGTTATTTTTTAGCTAATTCTATGTGGGGGGAGGGTGTTCAATCTATTTCCTCCCAGTACATTTTGTTCTGGCCCTAATTGGTGCATCAGCTGATGCTAGAAGTTAGTCATAGGACTCACTGACAGTGTATTAAATCTATTTTCTATTTTTAATCTGTCTCGTGTGGACTGTCATGACAATGCCCTTTATGTCTGGAAAATTACATGTGGTGAAAATGAGTAAGATGGAACAGTTATACATTTGAACTAAAATTACATCAATGTTCACTGTTCAATAGCCTGTGAGTCCAGGCTATGCCTATGATACAATTAGTTCTTAATCCAAAATGTAAATATTATTAGGATGGATTCACAAATATAAAATCAAGAGGGTATTGACAATTGTCAAGGTTTTATATTTTTTTAAAGAGAGAAGAGGCCACTGCTGAAGAATGCAACATAAAATATCACATTTGAAAAGCTTTCCGCTTTAACACACAGAATCAATTCAAACCGTCACCCCATACAAAATGCATCACAATCAATTTGTTTTCAATGGGTGCGGTTCTTTTTAAACATCCAGAGGGGAAAGACAGACAGACAGACAGACAGACAGACAGACAGACAGACAGACAGACAGACAGACAGACAGACAGACAGACAGACAGACAGACAGACAGACAGACAAGACAGACAGACAGGACAGACGACAGACAGACAGACAGACAGACAGACAGACCGTATGTGGTAGAGTTTAAGTAAGTCTTTCCCTAAGTGGCATTGACTTCCCCTTCTTGGCAAGGCCATGCTGTTCATTCAGGATTCTCACCCTACTAATCGCACATGCACTCCTATTTTTAGCCCCTCCTTTGGGTGTTGGTCGGTGCGGATCCTGAAATTCACGCTTTCCAGCCTCAACCAACCAGTAAGATAGATAAGATGCTTAAGTGTTTAACACTACACTGTGTCTGTTTCCATGGCTGCTGCCCAGCCCCCTCCCCTAGACTAGGAGTGGATGAGGGATTAACATCCAAACCAAGGGGTCTGGCAGATATTTGTTTTGGCTCACAGGGAGAGACAGTGTTACAGGCGTGTTTCCGTTTTTCATGGATGCCTTTTGTCAATAATAAATTGCATCACTAACCGTGCTTTTGCTATTTTGTTTTATCAGTAATAGGAATTCTGATAACTGGTATATTTGGTATAACCAGAGTCCTTGATTAGCCCATATGGTGCTGCTAAATAGAAATAAATAGAAAAACAAAGGTAAGGCTACTGTACTATATTTAGACTGTACTCAAATGCACTGTGCAGATACAAATATTCTACTGTCACTCTCAGTTGCGTGAATACAATAAACCACATCCTTAAAGGATTCAATCGAATAGATTTGAACGAAGGGACATTTCGTCTTAAATATCGAATGAATGAAATGTGAGTGATTTTTACTGCCCCCAGTTGGATTATTGGATCGTATGAGGGATATATGTTGGGTTGCATTCTCACACTAACCCAACATTCACAACCGATCAACAAAGCACGTTTTTTTATTCCACCTTCCCCTGTTTCTGTAAGGATGTGGACTGTGTGAGGGGAGGACAGAGACTTACCTCATAGGACACAGTTACTGATTACTGATGAGGTGTGGTGGTCTTAGACTCTTATAGCTGCCAAAGCATCACCCAGGTGGGTGCTACACTTTCGGTGTTGGATGTTCCAGCCTACCTACAGAGGAGGAGTAGCCGTGATCTTCCTAGACAGAGGTTCCCGATGAAAATCCTGTATGACTGATGTTCTCCCTCCTGGCTGTACCATCGACGCCACCACTCAATTGAATGATCAACTGCATTATCATCTAGGTGTGGAAGACCTTCTCCCATGAACTGTCAGCTCCCTGAATTCGCTATTTTTTGTTTTTCAAAGCGCTAAATAATTAATTTATTATTATTTATGGGCCAGATGCTAAACCTGAGAAGCTTAGCTCAGCTACTTCCTTAACATTAGGTTTACAGTCCTGAAATTGCCTCTTGCGTTATAGTATCAAAAATAGAAATATGCACATCCTATAATATGCAAATTAATCTACCCAATCAAAAGGCATTTAAAATGAATTCAAATTGTATTTGTCACATGCACCGAACACAGCAAGTGTAGATTTTAGCGTGAAGTGTTTACTTACGAGCCCTTTCCCAACAATGCAGTTAAAAAGTAAGAAAATTAACAAATAGATGAAAAGAAAATAGTAAGACAATTAAATAACACAAAAAATAACTTTAACGAGGATATATACAGTACAGGCTATTTACAAGGAGTACCGGTTCCGAGTCAGTGTACTGGGGTACGAGGTAGTTGGGGTGATTGACTGAGGCAATATGTACTTGTAGGTTTGGTTAGGTGATTGATTGATTGATTGATTGATTGATTGATTGATTGATTGAAGTACTATGTACATGTAGGTAGGGGGTGAAAAGCAGAAAGTCCGGCTAGCCATTTAATCAACTGTTCAGCAGTCTTATGGCTTTGGGGTAGAGCCTTTTGGTCCCAGACTTGGCACTCTGGTACCACTTGCTGGGCGCATAGCAGAGAGAACAGACTGTGACTTGGGTGGCTGGAGTCTTTGACAATTTTTAGGGCCTTCCTCTTACACCACCTGGTATTGAGGTCCTGGATGGCATGGAGCTCGGCCCCAGTGATGTACTGGGCCGTACGCACTGCCCTCTGTAGCGCCTTGCGGTCGGATGCRGAGCAGTTGCCGTACTAAGTGGTGATGCAGTGAGTCAAGATGCTCTCAATGGTGCAGCTGTATAACCTTTTGAGGATCTGAGGGCCCATGCCAAATCTTTTCAGCCTTCTGAGGGGCAAGAGGCGTTGTCGTGCCCTCTTCAAGACTGTGGTGTTGTGTTTGGACCATGATAAGTCCTGAGTGATGTGGACACAGAGGAACTTGAAATTCTGTCTCCACTACATCCCCATTGATGTGAATAGGGGAGTGCTCCGCCCTCCATTTCCCATAGTCCACAATCAGCTCCTATATCTTGCTGATGTTGAGGGAGAAGTTGTTGTCCTGGCACCATACTTCCAAGTCTCTTACCACCTCCCTGTAGGCTGTCTCATCGTCGTCGGTGACCACGTCGTGTCATCAGCAAACTTAATGATGGTGTTGGAGTCATGTGTGGCCAAGCAGTCGTGGGTGAACAGGGAGCACAGGAGGGGGCTAAGCACACACCACTGAGGGGGCCCCGTGTTTGGATGTGTTGTTGTTGCCTACTCTCACCACCTGGGGGTGGCCCTCCAGAGTCCAGTATCCATTTGCAGAGGGAGGTGTTTAATCCCAGGATCCTTAGTTTAGTGATGAGATTGGAGGGCACTATGGTGTTGAACGCTGAGCTGTAGTCAATGAACAGCATTCTCAAGTAGGTGGTTGTTTTGTACAGGTGGGAAAGGGCAGTGTGGAGTGCAATAGAGATTGCGTCATCTGTGGATCTGTTGGGGCAGTATGCAAATTGGAGTGGGTTCAGGGTGTCTGGGATGATGGTGTTGATGTGAGCCATGACCAGCCTTTCAAAGCATTTCATGGCTATAGATGTGAGTGCTACGGGGCGACAGTCATTTAGACAGGTTACTGTGGTGTTCTTGGGCATGGGGACTATGGTGGTCTGCTTTAAACATGTGGGTATTACAGACTGGGTCAGGGAGAGGTTGAAAATGTCAGTGAAGACACTTGCTAGCTGGTCAGCGCATGCTCTGTGTACACATCCTGGTAATCAATCTGGCCCTGCAGCCTTGTGAATATTAACCTGTTTAAAGGTCTAACTCACATCGGTTACGGCGAGCATAATCAGACAGTCGTCRGGAACAGCTGGTGCTCTCATGCATGGTTCAGTGTTGTTTGCCTCGAAGCAAGCATCGAAAGAATTTAGCTCGTCTGGTAGGCTCACATCACTGGGCAGCTTGCGGCTGGGTTTCCATTTGTAATCCGTGATAGTTTGCAAGCACTGCCACATCCGACGAGCATCAGAGTCGGTGTAGTAGGATTCGATCTTAGTCCTGTATTGTTGCTTTGCCTGTTTGATGGTTTGTCTGAGGGCTTAACAGGATTTTTATAAGCGTCCGGATTTGTATCCTGCTCCTTGAAAGTGGCGGCAGCTCAGTGCGGAGGTTACTTGTAATCTATGGCTTCTGGTTGGGATATGTACGTACGGTCACTGTGGGGACTACGTCGTCGATGCACTTATTAATGAAACCGGTGACTGATGTGGTAAACCCCTCAATGCCATCGGATGAATCCCGGAACATATTCCAATCTGTTCTTCCAAAACAGTCCTATAGATTACCGTTCGCTTCATCGGACCACTTTCCTTATTGAGCGCATTTCTGGTACTTCCAGTTCGAGTATTTGCTTGTAAACAGGAATTAAGTGGATGGAGGATGCCAAATCTGACCATAAGAGAGCTTTGTATGTGTCTCTGTGTGTAGAGTAGAGGTGATCTAGAGTTTTTTCGCCTCCAGTTGTACAGGAGACATGCTGGTAGAAATGAGGTAAAACGGATTTCAGTTTCCCTGCATTAAAATCCTTGTCCGCTAGGAGCACCGCGTCTGGGTGAGCATTTTCTTGTTTGCTTACGGCCTTATACAGCTAGTTGAGTGCCAGCATCGGTTTGTGGTGGTAAATAAACAGCTAAGAAAAATATACATGAAAACTCTCTTGGTAAATCGTGTGGTATATAGCTTATTATGAGGTATTCTAACTAAGGCGAGCAGGACCTCGAGACTTCCTTAATATTAGAGATTGCGCACCAACTGTTGTTGATAAAGAGTCACACCGCCCCTCCCCTCAGCTTACCGGGCGCATCTGTTCTGTCCTGCTAGATAGCTAGATTTACAGTTCCCATGTCCTTGTTCATCCACGACTCTGTGAAACATAGGATATTACAGTTCTTCAGATCACGTTGACAGGATCGTCTCGAACGGAGCGCTTCCACTTTATTTTTTAAATGATTGAACATTTGCCAATAGAACGGAAGGTAATGGCGACTTATCCACTCGCCGTCGAGGTCTCGATAGATATCCCGCACGCCGACCTCTGTAGCGTTTCCTCCTCCTCCTCCAGTGACAGGGATTTGGGCCTGGTCTGGGATGAGGATTATGTCCTTCAACTTCAATTTGTTGAAATAGAAGTCCTCACGCCAATCGTGGTTAGTAATCGCTGTTTTGATCGAGAAGCTCTTTTCGGTCATATGAAATAGTGGACAAAACATTATGTAGAAAGAAAGTTGGGATCAGCGAAAAAAAACACAAAATAGCAATTGGTCAGGGGCCCGTAAAACGGCGGCCAGCCCCATCGGTGCCATTAGAGTTTTTGCAACAAACCCTATGAGTGTATCATGACATATCGGTCCTGCTCAGAAACAATCCCTAGCCCCTAAACCTAACATAAATGTACAGATCTGAAGAGATCGTATGGATAAACAATATGGTCATAGCTCCTCGCCCTCTGATAGGCTTGCCATACTGCTTGAACCTATCCAATCTTCTCAGATCTACACATATACCTGGGGGGACAGTCACRTTGAATCACGCCCGTGTGAGAATGTTTCACATGGTTCCCTATTTTGTGAGTTCCCCCTATCCATGAAGCAGATGCACAGTGGAAGTCACTGTCTTTTCTCTGATTAATCTCTACTGTCAGAGACCATGTCTTGATCGATGAACGTGGATCCACCTATCCTGACATTCACCAACACACACACATGCGAGCGTGAGTTCCTATGACAAAATGTTCAGGCAGGGAGTTGCTGAGTATGCATCACAGATATGCTATCGTGATAAACCTGCCTTAATGGAGGAGGTTACCTTTAGCTGCCTCCTCAAACATCACAGTAATGAGATTCCTGGATCAATAGCTGTTCAGTCACCCGTGAGAAAGAAAACCAGGGCACAAATTATATCCATTCAACTATGACCTTTATGTTTTTGATGCATCCTCTTCATGTGCATCTGTAGCACAAAATAATGTATTTCTCTGCAAGATAATGATAATTGTGAACCTCAAATATGTCAGGTAGCATATGGGCCTATAGTATGAAAAAGTAAACTAGAGAGAGGCCTGTGATGCTGGTGTAGAAATTACATCAAGGGTGAAGGGGCTTGGTGGGGGGAGGGGTTGCTCTGATGGCCTGCCTGCCTATGAGGAGAATGGGGATGTAGAGGGGGTGGATGGAGGGATGGAGGAAGGAGGTGGGACTCTGCACAATCTCTCTCTGACTCACACACTCAGCGTCACTCCCTTGCTGTCCTCTTGCTGTCCCTGGCTCTCTGAGCCTGCAGTTGCTGGGAGCGATATAGTGGGATTCTCAGCTCCCTCCCCCACCACACAATCTCTGACACTCACGCTCCACATGACTGCTGCATATCAAAGCTTACTGTAAACGACCCTCTCCTGCATGTTATCCAGGTGCAAAATGAATAAATGAATTCACAACGGAATTGTATGTCTTGAATTTGTGTTATTGTATCATGTGCAAATCACTATCATGTGCAAATCACTAAGAAATGCATGATTTAAAATGCATTATGTCTGTTTTGGAATTMAGTCACTCAATATCTAGGCTATTCTTAATTAATCCAAAATGCATTGAGCCTCACTTCCAACAATGCAAGTAAGAAGCATATTGTTGTCGAGCAATAGTGAGATGTATTTCACTTAATTTTCAAGGAGAAAGGCATAACCCCTGAGCATCCACACCCTTTTTCCACTAATTTCATTCCTCATTCTGAAGGAGGGTGAATGCCTAGATAGCAAAGGGAAAGGGCGCGTTCCTCTGCCCAGGCGTTGCTGACGTATGCCAGATTTTACAACGCCTGGATAGGTATTTTACGCTTCAGCTAACCACATCATAGGCTATAGCAGTCTGTCAGTCGATGACACCAGTGATGACGTGCATGCAACCATTGGTTGATGCATGCAACTTCTGAGCATGGGAACGCGACGGTTGTCACTAGTTACCACAGCCACAAAGTCAACATTTCTATCACACTTTTGGTCGTCATTTAATGTTAAAGTTAGGCATACGTTTAGCAGTGTGGCTAATGTAAGGTTATGTTTAAAATCAGATTTTCAGAAGGTAAATTGTAGAAATATGCGGGGTTTAGACATTTGTGGCTGTGGTAACTAGTGACGACCGAACGCCACCAAAGCCTGCAGCGGAGCACACCAAAAGAGACTAAAATAGGGGATGACCTTCAAAAAATGAAATACAGAATCTGGAGATAAACCATTTACTTTGCATGAGTTTAGTCGTAAATGTATACAATTGTTTTTTGTCATTTTAATTATGTTTGATTTTTTTTMTTGTAATTGTAATTATGTTTGATTTGCTGCAGTAAATTATTATTAGAGTTACTTGTGAGCGCCTCCCCTACACACAGTTGATGATGGGTTTTATCCATATGACCAGTCAGGTGACATTTTCCGCTTCGCCATTTTGTGCTGCTGCTACGCCGGGTATTTATCTGAAGATTCGTGACTAGTCCATTTACATCGCTAGTTAGCTAGGTGTTCTTGTACCTTTCCCAGTTTACATCTAAAGACCGTTGCCTTCGATAGGTTTAGTACCTAAACCATTGGGAAACATAGCAATAGCCGTTTTGTATTATTTAGTTTACTGTGTGAGAAAGAATGTCGTCCGAAAGCCCCGAATACTCTCCGTTCTTCGCAGTGATGGGTGCCTCTGCGGCTATGGTTTTCAGCGGTAATTATCACACAATTCAAATACTATCTTTATTAGCTAGCTGCATTTAAATTATACATTGTATGTGTAATTTGTCAATTTTAACAGCATATTTGTCGTTATTGTTTTAAACCAGCTAACTTTAGAGGAGCCCAGGCAGAAACTGTCATTGACGTAACGTTATTTGACATTCATTTTAACGAACTTTAGTTAGGTAATATACTTGTCCTGTCATTACCAGTAACCACACCTTCAAATCAACGCATTTGAAGTGAGTTCATTCTTTCTCAATTTTAGGCGCTTGTAGTTTTAAGCTTTGCGACATGCGCCACACTACGACACCACCAGATTTGAGCGTAACGTTACTGGTATCTTCGGCGAGTTGGTCATTATGAAAGCAGGAGACCTATTGATGGTGAATATTGACCATCGGTGTCAGATGTTGAGTATATACAACTGATACTATGAAGAATACCAGCTCAAATTGGTTATAGATTTGTGCAATGTAACGTTAGGCATAACCAGCAGGGGAGCACGCTCATGCGATGACAACCAATTGAATGGAATGCCATCGTTTGTTCCACGTCATACGAACAATTCCATGTAAATTCGGGTGATTTAAAAGGCTACTGCATAGGGATTGGGCGCTTGTGGACCAATTCATGTGTATAGGCCTCAGATAATTGAAATGGAAATAAACTGCACGAGACACCTTAGATTCAAGGAAAATGGCATTTGCATCAATATCACATGACAATCACATGATTGGACTTGTGATTTGGAATATTAAAGTAGCAAAGGATTTAGGAAGTGCACTTGTGGTGTAGACCTATAAACAATCTACCACTAAAACACGATTAATATATAACATTTAATCAGATTTATGATACATTTGCATGTCTAAGAAGATAAATTGGCAACTAAGTGCAATAATTTGATCTCTGGCTCATGTTCTACATGGCCTCCGGTCCAAGTGAAGGTGTAGAAACGACTGTCTAGTGATCATTCTCATGAGAACAGGGAGGACGTGATGTATTGTCTTTGGATTTTTTTTATTGTCCTGTTATGTCTGGTGCATTCACTCAAGCATTTCGCACAATATACTTCCTAACGGCATACAATTACCAACCAACTGTGCCATTGACTGCAAGATACATGGTTTGGACTGCAAGATACATGGTTTGGACTATCACTAGGCCAAAATTAGGAATCTATGTTTAAACATGCACTCCAGCCATCTTTTTTACATTTTTTTCAGTGGAAAAACAATATGCCACTTAATACAGTAATGTACACACATTTAGACATGCTCCGGAACTTTATCTACTCCTGCTATGATCTGTATGTGTTAATGTGTAGCTCATACATGCAGAATTACTGTCTCACCTCAATTAGCCACAATCTCTAGTTTGAAAACAACAGTTTTTCTGGAAGCTGTGTCATGTCATTTTTTTCCCCCCAACGTGGGCCCAGCCCCAAAGCAATTCGAGTTCAACCAATGAGCTTCAACCTCTCGCCATATGAGTGACAGCTAGCAAGATGCACGTTGCACCCACAGCAGAGCGAGACAGATCAATGATGTAGTACAAAATATAAATTATGTAGTACAAAAGTATGTGGACACCCCTTCAAATTAGTGGCTTCGGCTAGTTCAGCCACACCCGTTGCTGAAGGGTGTATAAAATCGAGCACACGGCCATGCAATCTCCATAGACAAACATTGGCAATGGCCTTACTGAAGAGCTCAGTGACTTTCAATGAGGGACCGTCATAGGATGCCACCTTTCCAACAAGTCAGTTTGTCCATTTTTTGCCCTGCTAGAGCTGCCCCGGTCAACTGCAAGTGCAGTTAATGTGAAGTGGAAACGTCTAGGAGCAACAACCTTACAGAACGGGACCGTTGAAGCGCGTAGCAAGTAAAGATTGTCTGTCCTCAGTTGCAACACTCAGTACCGAGTTCCAAACTGCCTCTGGAAGCAACGTCAGGACAAGAACTGTTCGTCGGGAGCTTCATGAAATGGGTTTCCATGGCCGAGCAGCCGCACACAAGCCTAAGATCACCATGCACAATGCAAAGCCTCGGCTGGAGTGGTGTAAAGCTCGCAACCATTGGACTCTGGAGCAATGGAAACACGTTCTCTTGAGTGATGAATCACGCCTCACTATCTGGCAGGCCGACGGACGAATCTTGGTTTGGCGGATGCCAGGAGAACGCTACCTGCCCCAATGCATAGTGCCAACTGTAAAGTTTGGTGGAATAATGGTCTGGGGCTGTTTTTCGTGGTTCGGGCTAGGCCCTAGTTACAATGATATTCTAGACGATTCTGTGCTTCCAACTTTGTGGCATCAGTTTGGGAAAGCCCTTTCCTGTTTCAGCATGACAATGCCCCCGTGCCCAAAGCGAGGTCCATACTGACATGGTTTGTCAAGACTGGCCTGCACAGAGCTCTAACCTCAACCCCATCGATCACCTTTGGGATGAATTGGAACCCAGTCTTTGAGCCAGGCCTAATAGCCCAAGATCAGTGCCCGACCTCTCAAATGAGCTTGTGGCTGAATGGAAGCAAGTCCCCGCAGCAATGTTRCAACATTTAGTGGAAAGCATTTGCGGGACAGTGGAGGCGGTTAAAGCAGCGAAGGGGGGACCAACTCCATATTAATGCCCATGATTTTTTGGAATGAGATGTTTGACAAGCAGGTGTCCACATACTTTTGGTCATGTAGTGTAGGTGATGTAGTACTCCATTTTCGGGGACCACTTAAGGCTCGTGAGCTTTTTCAGAACTACTGACTAAAGTATACAAAAGTACCAGAGAAATTTAAGGATAAAAACATGTTCTGAGCACTTGTATTTTTATTTAATTTCAAAGAGTAGGCCATTCAACTAGTTGGTCTGATGGTGCCTTCTGTTATCGGCCTTCCTCTTGTTTGCGGGAACAATAGAGAACCCCCCCCACACACACTTGTGCCATATCATGAGGATACCTGGACCACCTATTGAGATGTGCCTTTAGTAAATCCGGGGATGAATTAGGTGAAAAGGAGACACTAGTAGGACTGTAATTAGACTATTTCACAAAGTACTGTTTCTCCTTTTTATAATTAAGTTTCTGTGCCCTTTATCAAATGACAATGTGTTCTTTTAGCACGGCTTAGGCTGCATGTGGCAAAGCTGATTTTGGACTTATGCAGCATTTTCTAGAAAAAATTGACTTTCTGCTAAATTGTCATGTTATATAGGGCATGACCTAGTGGGGATTTTAAATCATGCAGTTTCTGCTAGTAGGGCTGGCACATGGTTATGGATGAAGACCGTTGTGAAAGTAATAAGTCTTAACCGTTAAAATAATATAGATAAGAGATCTGAGTTTTTTTAATTTATTAACAGCTGACTGAAGACAGGACAGCCGGGCATTAGTGCGGTTGAGTCCATTTCTGCTGTATCATGGATTCTTCACAACGTGATAACTTTGTTGTGCCCTGCTGAAACAAGCAACAAATGAGTCTTCGGTTGCCTAAACAACCACCCCCCCCCCCCCCCCCCCKCKCKCKCACACACACAATGCATCTCACAGAAATGMAATGAATAGAACATGCTCGGGGCTCCCGAGTGGCGCAGCGGTCTAAGGCACTGCATCTCAGACCCTGGTTCGATTCCAGGCTGTATCACAACCGGCCGTGATTGGTAGTCCCATAGGGCGGCGCACAATTGGCCCAGCATCGTTAGGGTTTGGCCATCATTTTAAATAAGAATTTGTTCTTAACTGACTTTCCTAGTTAAATAAAACAAAATGGAATGTATTTTTTGTAATGTTAGTTGAGTTGAATGAACAGCTGAGTTGAATGAACAGCTGATGAAGTCACTGCACTGGCGATCGATGTTCTTGCAAGTCAGATAGCACAGTGACGCCATCTGACGTAAGACAATGACAAGTCACAGCACTTATTGACGTGTCCACTTCCTGCTTTTACTTCCTGCTTTAACTTCATTCTTTACGCCTTCTGGGTACACTCGCAATGGCAGCCTTCATTGACTTGAATGGGAATGCCCATTTATATTTCAATGGCAGCACATGTAGTGAAGAGGAGAAAATGGTTTGCTATTCAAATGGTTATTCCATATACCATTTGGCTGGCCAATTACCTTCATCCAAAATTCAATTTCTGTCAAAGCCCTAACTGCTAGTGGCTGGAGGGTATTGCCTTCATCCAAAATTCAATTTCTGTCACCTTTCAGCTACTAGCAGTTAGGGCTGTATGTGGTACTATTGGCTCCTTTACTGTGTGGTGGGGTGGCATCATGCCACCTGTCTGTCAACCTGGGCAGTTGTATTGAGTAATAACCAGCATCTTAACCATTTAGGCCTAACTGCACAATTGAGAGCAGGTGTATGACAGCTCATATTTGGGGAAATGTTGTCCTTTTTCTCTCTTTCTTCCCACAACCAAAGGGAATTGGTGACTCTAGCCTTATTGGCTGTATTGTAGTTCAGCTTTGGTATTGGAAATGGAGCCATGGCCTATAGAAAACATGGTTCCGTAATAACTTGTGAATAAAGGGTGGCCTCAGTTTTACTCCTGTTTAGTGCATTAAGTCTACTTGTACTCCTTTTTGCAGCCCTTGCCAATGTTCAGACAGGTGTATGACCCTCTCACCTAATGTTTCTGTCAACACTCCATACATGTGGAAACTGATTGCACTAAAATAGACCATCATAGCCAATATGTGTAGGTATGTAGGAAACACACTGGCTAGAGGCTAACCTAGCTGGAGTCGTATACATGTTTAGTGCTGACTCTGCGCTCCTATGGATAGTGACGGCACAGGGCAGCGCGGGTAGCCCCTGTAGCTGGCAGTGGGCGTGATCTGTGACGGGCTGGGTGGGAAGGAGTGACAGATGGGGAATTAGCCAGCTGAGAGGGCTGCTGGTGGGTGGCGCAGGCACCCAGTGGAGGGGGCTGATTAGGGACACCGGTGATGATGGCCCAGCAGCATTAAGCATCTTACAAGGTTTATATCCTACAGGAAATGTGAGCCTGCCATCTTGTGGTGTCTGCACCACCATACTTGAAATTGAGAAACAATATGTAAATAGCCATTTTATCGATTTTAAATTATTTTTTGATCTAATGGTTTGTGTGTTTGTAAACCATTGCCTATATTGTGCTTCATGATCATTTCTAAATGCATGTAGCAGCCTCTGAAGACCGTCTCACACTTATTTCACTGTTGCCGTTCCCAGTTATATTCTTTCATGTCTTAACTGAAAGTGTGAAGGGTCTGCTTTGGCACGGTGGAAGCACCATGATGGAATCCAAAATATTGGTTAGAAGTCTCACTTGTAACAGAGGCATCATGAACAGCCTTAAAACATCACCATGAGTTGTACTGTAGAATTTTAACAATCGATAGCCTAATAATTTGATAACTGGTTGTTGTGGCTAGATTTCATTAAACGYCATGTTACTTTCTGGTGATAAACTGAGATCGCTGCATAGGGCTCTGACGATCATGGAATTTTGGATGACTATAATTGGCCAGCCAAATGACCGGTCCATAATAACCGTTCGAATAGCATATGCAGATTTTCTCCTTTCCATGTGCTGCCATAGAAGGAGATTGGGCGTCCCCGTTCAAGTCAATGATGACATAATGGGTGGACTGGCGGCCATTGCGAGTGTAACCATAGGCGCAAAGAAGGAATTGGAGTAATGGGTTTACCAGTCGAATTGCCGGGGTTAGCGGTTCCAAGCCCATTCTATTCATCGTTTTCTACAGCACCTTGCTCGTTTCGGCAAGGGACAACAGTTTCATCACAGAAATTGACTAACTGCACTAATACCCGGCTGTCCCGTCTTCAGTCAGATGTTCGTTCCCCAAAAAATGTACTCTTATTTTATTTTCATGACGGTCAGTTGTACTGTTATTGTGCAAGCCCTAGTGGCGGTGGCTGTTCCAAGTTCCTCGTCCTCAGTTGAGCTTGCGTCATATCAACGGGTTAGTAGCGTTTTGGGCTGTTATGTCTGCAGCCTTCACTGCTTGAGGCCTCTGCTCTTGGTTGGTAGTCTGTACAGGCTGTGACGAGCATGGTAGCGATATCCTTCACTGGCTGACCCAGTCTACCATAGTGAGCTGTACTGCACATTATATCAGTAGTGCACACCCTATCCCTCCTAACTACTAGCCTATTCATGGCACTGGAGGAGATGCTTGACTTCAGAACTTATAGTGCGTTATATAGCCCAAAGTAGGGGCATAAGCATAATTTTAAAATGTTTGACTATTGCAGACATCAAGGCTAAAAGGTAACACGTCAGCTACTGGTGTATTTAAGACATCTCCTAAAAGCCTGGTGTTGTACAAAAGTCCTCATTTTTAACTGAGGTGGATTGTGTCGTCCCTACTCAAAGCTCATCTTTTTTATTTACTAGCATTTTTGTTGTCTAGTTTTGTTCTATTACTGCTCAAATGGCATATTTTCTGTCGGTTGGTTCAATAGATTTAGGAGTAGCTTTATTTTTCCATAACACCATGTAGAGAGTACATTATTCTAATGGTCTTATTAACTCCATTTGATCCCTCACATCACTACTAAACCCGGATTCAGCTCCACCACATTTGTTCAGTGTCTATAGACAATTTAGGGATTGTTCGCTCAAAATATTTAATTAGACGCACCAGTATGTTTTTTTTTTTTTGGCTAAATAAATGGGTGCTATATTGCAAAGCAGATGTAGATGCTTGGCCAATATCCCTGACTTCACTGCAATACTGTCCACTACGGTTTCATCAAGGTAGCTTACAGTTAATGTGCTGTTTAAGAGTTTGCTATATTATGCTTCATATTAAAGGCCTGTTTGGGTTTGAGCGTCTTTTTCACTGAACACCAGTTTGATTACTTCCGTCTCCACAGTATCTTTACGTTGCAGAGCAATCTGAGGCATCTGAGTGTAGTAAAGTTAATGAGTGATCTGGGGGGGGGGGGAGAAAAAAATGAAAGCTCTTTACCTCCACAGAGGATTAGGCACAGAGGATTAAGCACAGGGGTTCTGCCTCTCATGCCACCCATTGCAGCAGTCCTCAAACTCAACATTTAATCTTCAGAGAATAAAGCCATGGGACCTTGTCTCCACTAACCTAAACACGCTCTGCATGTTTATTTACATTTTTTTTTWAATTTTACCTTCTTAACTGACTTGCCTAGTTAAATGAACACATTCTTCATTTCAATGACGGCCTAGGAACAGTGGGTTAACTGCCTTCAGGGGCAGAACGACAGATTTTTACCTCGTCAGCTTTGTGATTCGTTCTTGCAACCTTTCGGTCCAACGCTCTAACCACTAGGCTACCTGTAGATCTGGGTCGTGTTCAGTAAAGCACACCATGGCAAAAAAAAAAATCCAATGCCCAATTGGAACACTGATTGTAGTTGACTAATTTTCTAATTTCACGCAACTATTTCTCTACTGAACACAACACTGGTGGGTATAGTCTCTCGAGCTACGGTTGTGTTGGTCTTCCTTTATCAAAGAGCGGGCATAAGGGACAGCTGTTTGGAGAGGGTAATTGTGCTTCAACACGGAAGTCATTACATTTACCATACACCACCTCAGGTCAGAGTGGGAGCTGCAAGATGGTGCTTTAGTGGTTGTGGCATGAAATGATCTACTGTATAGAACCGTTCAGCGGTTGGAAGTGGTCTTGTCTTGGTCTCTGAGGTGCTGTTGTAACATAAAGCCCTTCTGTCGAAAGACTTCCCTCAAGTGAGATTGAGAAGTGCTTGGCTATTTCGTAAAACCAATCGCCAAGACACATTTGATGGGGAAACTCGAAACCAATATGCAGTAAATGCATTTGGGTATTGGTACTACTTTGTCTTAGAAATGGACTAGTGTGCGGCACTGCCTGACTTTTCAAATTTTGTAAATTGGCTCAATGGTTTGACAAATTCTGAACACGACTGAATGCCTCGCTCTGCTATCAGAGATGTAGGTCCAGACAGCATCCACTTTAAGTCACTCGTACTCAGGGGCTGAACAACTCTTCTCTATATGGCCTGAGTGATTAAACCTTGCATCGACGGCGTCAGTCTTGATGAATAAGTGAATGTAGAGGGAGTAGTGGCCTGACAGGTGGCTGACCGCCATGCGCACATTTTAAGGATTGGCCAGCCACTTCCTCCACTCTAGAGATTATATCCACTTCCTCGTTCTTTCCCGTTGTCGCATAGAGATGTATAGAGGTCACAATGTTGTCTCTGTCATATTATGGCGTCTGTGAGGGCACGGCCAGTGCCATTGAGATGGATGCGTTGTTGCGATCTCTATGCTACAAAGGGGAAAGAATGACGGAGTGGATAGAATCTTGTTTTTATGATTATCAGTGAAATTTATAAAATGTTGGTTGCTTTGTAAGACTAAATGACCAACCACCCAGCTTTTGAGGAGCTGGCTACTGCGCTGGCAGACTTCCAGCAATTGTGCTAAGCTAATGATATGCTAACGTCACTCAACAGCATGCAGAGACACATTGTATCCATGAGTTTGTCTTGACTCTGAGATTTAGGTAATTTATCTACTTTCCCAATCTTGCAGTATTTTTTTTAGATGCACCATTGTAGTAGTAGTGAAATGTCCATATGGCTCTCTGCCTCATGGTCTGTCGTCACGCGCCGCCTGTCTGTGCTGACTGCGTTCTGCTGGGACCCTACCGGTTAGTGCTGTCATAGAAATAGAATGAATAGACTCAATTTCTATGATTGCGGCTGGTGCTGGTTTGTGTCCCTTCTGTGCTGCTGCTGGTTGCCTCTGGAGGGATGTGGCATCCTGCTGTCCTCTGACGTCAGAAGCTTCCTGTGTGGAGAGCCTAATGAGTGTTTTTCAGGCAGGGAGGCGGAGTGATTTAGGACACTGCAGCTCTGGCACAGAGCCATGAAAGGGGTTAAACTGAGCTCCATTCCCTGTTGGGAGCTATGGGTTGAGGTGAGTAGAATTAGCCTGAACCGTAGCTGTAAAGGGGAATGGCTGGTTTGAGAACTGCAGTCGCACATCAGTGGCAAGGTGCTATTTTGGGGGGGGAAACATGATGCTGGTAATTTCCATAATACACAAGCAGAATTTCCCAGCTGTAGCCATGTTGACCTTGTTTGTAAAGGGAACAGAAACGGATTACATTATGATCTTCAATTTCAGTTCCTCATGTTGCTCAACCCTGTATTCTACTGTATTTGTACATTGATCTAATCACAGAATGAAGTAAAACACTATGTATTCTATCTCCTATGGATCTAATACTCTCTACCTCCTTTCCCCTCCACCAGCCTTAGGAGCAGCCTATGGGACGGCTAAGAGTGGCACAGGGATCGCTGCCATGTCCGTGATGAGGCCGGAGCTCATCATGAAGTCCATCATCCCCGTGGTCATGGCGGGTATCATAGCCATCTACGGCCTGGTAGTAGCGGTGCTCATTGCCAACAACATCTCCGAGAAGGTCACCCTCTACAAGTAAGCCTAACCCATCTCATGACATCTCTTACGTCTAGAAATGGGCTCGAGTTGCATTTCCTCTTTCCTAATACTACAATGTGAGGAACTTAGAACAGGCTGGGAGGCAACTAGTCCGTCAATCCATAACGCCTGACATTGACGTAAGATCAAATCTATATACTGTGGAAATTTTTGCTTTTTGCCAAATGTCTTATTGAAAACATCTCTGCTTGCTTTTGTCATTGTTCATTCTGTATCACATAGTAACCCTGTCGATTGTAATCCTCTCTCTGCTGTAGGAGTTTCCTCCACCTGGGTGCAGGCCTGAGTGTGGGCTTGAGCGGGCTGGCAGCTGGCTTTGCCATCGGCATCGTAGGTGACGCGGGCGTTAGGGGCACGGCCCAGCAGCCCCGGCTTTTTGTGGGCATGATCCTCATCTTGATCTTCGCCGAGGTCCTCGGACTCTACGGTCTCATTGTGGCCCTCATCCTGTCCACGAAATAAACCACCAACTTCTCCACCAAAATCTGTCCTATATGTTGCTGCTGGAGAAAAGAGTAAAACCAGAAATAAAATGTAAAAAATAAAATAAAAAAAAGGAAGAAAATGTATGAGAAAGTTTAAAAAAAGAGACGAACGTGGAAAATAATTACATCATTAAAAATGGCTCCGTAAATATGGTCTTATCTCTACAATGTGTACAGTCCAGATTTGATAGTCAAACTTCTTGTAAATGCGCAATGTAGTGATTTGTCAGTCCTGTGTGTGTGTGTAAATGTATGGAGATTCTCCCCCCCACTGGTTTAACGACGTTCAGGTGTGCCAGGTTTCTTGCTGGTTTCTGCCTCGTCTTAGAGCGCTCACCAAAGGGCCCCACTGCGTTTTTATTCTCCTGCATTAATTTGGGAGTTCACATGATTTCTGTGTTGTCTATGGGGATCTATTTGTAAAGAGAATTGTATGGACTTAGCTTTGTTTTTTGTTTTTCCACTGGCTTTATTTATAAAGAATTGTTCAATGAATCTGTTTTTAAATGGAGCAAAAATGTTAAATTCCCTAGAAGATATATACATGCATACAAATATCTATAGATTTAATGCACTGTGGGTTAATTGTGATAAGTGGTTGGAATTCCTCTGGATGTATTAACGTACTTGGTTTAAAGTTAAGATTGCCTTTAGTGTGTGGCTGGTGGAGTGGGAGTTGTGTGTAATTGTGTAGTTTAATCATTACAAACATTCTTGAAACACTTTAATGTTTTCCTGTAGTACTGCTGTTTTGATTGCATTAAAGGTGTGTGTGTGCCCCGTGTTGGGTCTCACGTGTAATTTCCAAAACTGTCATCTCCAGCTTCTTCATCCACCTCATCTGTAGATGTATGCATTCTCACCACAACTCTCCCATTAAARGTGCATGGAGCTATGGTTTTTGGTCAAATTCCTTGTACGTCGCCATACTCACTGTGCCATCGTGTAATTCAAATAGGTAGCCATGTTTTAGTGTAGAAATGTCACTGAAGTATCACAGGTGATTTCCTTGATTTGGGTTATTTTAAAGGTGATGGTTAATTGTAACTCATAAGCTACACTGAACAAAAATATAGATGCAACATGCAATTAAAAATATTTTACTGAGTTCATATAAGAATTGGTCAATTGAAAGTCCATAGGCCCTAATCTAAGGATTTCACATGACTGGGGAAACCGATTCCTCTAGTTAAAAAAATACAAACTCTCCTTTGCATAGTTCATTGTGCCCTGTGGAACGTTGTCCCACGCTTCAATGGCTGAGAAGTTGCTGGATATGGGTGGGAACTAGAACACGCTGTTGTACACATCAATCCAGAGCATCCCAAACATGTTCAATGGCTGACATGTCGGGTGAGTATGCAGGCCATGGAAGAACTAGGACATTTTCAGCATTCAGATCCTTGCGACATGGYGCCGTGCGGCGGATGAATGGCACGACAATGGGCCTCAGGATCTCGTCACGGTATTTCTGTGCATTCAAATTGCCATAGATCAAATGCAATTGTGTTTGTTGTCCATAGTTTATGCCTGCCCATACCATAACCCCACCACCATGGGACACTCCGTTCACAACGTTGACATCAGCAAACCGCTCGCCCACACGACGCCATACGCTGTCCGCCACCTGTCCAGTAGATTTGAAATCGGAATTCATCTGTGAAGCGCACACTGCTCCGGTGAGCATTTGCACACTGACGTCGGGTCAAGACGAAGGGCACGGAGATAAGCTTCCCTGAGCCGGTTTCAGACAGTTTGTGCAGAAATATTTCGGTTGTGCTAACCCAGTTTCATCAGCTGTCCAGGTGGCTGGTCTCAAATGAGGTCCTGGGCTGGTTACACGTGGTCTGCGGTTGTGAGGCCGGTTGAACCTTTTGCCAAATTCTTTAAAACAATGTTTGGAGGCAGGTTATGGTAAAGAAATGAACATTAKATTTTTTGGCAACAGTTCTGGTGGACACCTGCAGTCGCATGCCAATTGCATACTCCAAACTTGAGACAACTGGCATTGTGTTGTGTGACAAAACTGTACATTTCAAAGTGGCCTTTTATTATCCCCTGTGTAATGATCATGCCGTTTAGTCAGTTTCTTGATATGGATTATCTTGGCAAAGGAGAAATGCTCACTAACAGGGATGTAAACAAATGTGAAATAAATAACCTTTTCGTGCTTTTGGAACATTTCTGGTATTTATTTTTTTCAGCTAATGAAACATGGGACCAACACTTTACATGTTGCGCTTATATTTCTGTCCAGTGTAATTAGAAATCCTTAAATGGATTGTTTTGTCTCTTTCTGTGATAAATTGTATGTTTGAATTCATGCTAGTTGCTGTAAAGCATCAGGAGAAATTTTGCCATACTTCCCAAAATGATCAAAGATTATTTTATTTAGAGAGGAAACACACCAGAGAAACTGACCGTGTACATAAACTAGCCTCTGACCCGAAGATCGGCTGTCAATTTCAGTTTACCGACAATCTTACATGAATCGCTGCCGTTCGTCAAAACCCAGAAGTTTATCACTAACAGACCGCTGTCACCCGCAGTTTTCAGCCGTTCGTCTTACTCGTATGCTCAAACATAGGATTTGGGTAATTAATTGGTGACTTGGCTGCTTAGAACGGAAAAATCTAATKATGTTAATTGAAGTTTGTCTATAGTGGAACAGAATTTAGTAATCGGATTTATGGCTGTCTAGACAGAGAATGTTCAGCGGTCTATTCGTTTACCATAACCTAAATGTCTGCTGGCAACCAGGTAGTGGTGAAGCGGATTGCACTCAGTTCTGCTCTCAATTAAACATCAGCGCACTTTATTAAAATTGTGAAGTATTACATGTGGGTAGATTTCTGAAGCTTACATACCAGTAGTATATGACAAGATAGATACAATTGTGCGTGCGTGTGATAATATATATATATATCAACATGATWWWWAAAAAAAAGGCTAAATACTACGATACTGTATTGCTATTGAATATGCAATGGGATTTGAATGCTCAGGGATTCTGTATGCTTGTTAGGAGGGTCTGTGCAATGCTGTTGATGGCACTGAAGGTGGCGCTGTCTGGGAATGTCTGGATGAAGTCTTTGCCCTCCTCTATACTGGTAGTGAGCAGAGGGTCCAGGGGCACAGAGCCTGAAATGGGAAACACACACACAATCTGAGGCCTTCGCAACCATTGAAAACAATATACACAACACTACAAGCAGCTAACACACTGGCCTACTTTAGAAAACACACTACGGTGTCTTTTGAGGTCAAAACTTGAAAAGATCAAATGCTGTTAACATTACATGCAAAGGCTGTGTTCACGCAAGCAGCCCAATTCGGATCTTTTGCCAATAATTGGTCTTTTGACCAACTGGATCAAATCTTTTGACAATAACCGCGAAATATCAGAATTGTCTGCCTGTGTAAACGCAGCCATAGTCTACTACATACGCCTGTCTACCCCAGGGCTCTCCAACCCTCTTCCTGGAGAGCTAGCCTCCTGTAGCTTTTCGCTCCAACCCCAGTTGTAAGCAACCTGATTCAGCTTATCAAGCAGCTAATTATTAGATTCAGGTGTGCTAGATTAGGGTTGGAGCGAAAACGTACAGGACGGTAGCTCTCCAGAAACAGGGTTGGAGACCCCTGGTCTAACCAGTAGTCTTCACACGGTCTACATTAGCCCATCAATGGCACACAGTTCTCTCAAAACCTCTCCATTCACAGCCATAGCAGTGCTGTAGTTGGCTGGGGACGGTGCTGCAGCCTTAAATATGGCTTCTCACCGCTCTGGGCATTAGATACATCAGCCGCTTCATTACTCACCGATTGGTTTCCACTCTTACAAAGCATATGGTCGTTGAGTGTTAATGGTGAAATGGCCATTAATATACCACTTAGATTGATCCCCTATCGCTTTGACTGAAATGTATCAGCTCTAACCCCCAAATCTTACAAGCACTCCACTGCAATGAAGACCAACCATTTTATCAGTGCAGCACTGCTGTAAAATGCCTGCTAAATGGCGACAAGCAGTTTCAGAGGGCTGGAGTCGGTTGGGTTAGAGTGACATCTAGTGGCTGTTCAATGAAATACACGTCATATCCCTAAAAGCCGATTCGGAGGCTCCGTACGGAGGGTGTGAAGAGCCACATTGTTTAACAATAGGGCTCCGTATAGCTCTGCATTGATATGATTGGTTGACGGTAGGTGAGGGCTGTACATCCTGTATAAACACAAACACACTTCCTTGACAACTTCCTTCACATAAACTCTGCGAAGTGCAAGATGTACGAATGCCCGGACTTCTGCAGAGGCCGCATCGCAGGAAATGCTGTACGGCCAATGCAGACGCGGGAATGACTTTTTTTTTTTATGTGGCTTTTACCCAAATATACTGATCCTGTCAACTTGGCCAGCTCCTCTCCTCCTCCCTTGGAGAAGATATTACTGCATTCCTGTAAGCAAACACATTATATTAGAATGGTCAGAACTGGCATATGCTGAGATTCTAATATGACAAAATAGTGACACTATACATTTTTAAAATGACACCGCTTCAGACTGACGATTGTGTCCAGTGAAATAATGCACATGAAGCTAATCTAAAACTAACCGGAGACCTGTTTGCAACAAGCACTGTATTCCAGCCCAGATGGCGTGTGTGAGTGTCCATGCATATCGGAGTACTCACAGAGCAGTGTGGACACACGAATCCACTCATGTTCTCTACAATCCCCAGGATGCGCAAGCCTGTCTTCTTACAGAACGTGATCTCTCTCCTGACGTCCCCCGTCGATACTGCCTGCACAGAATAACAGCATATCTAAGTACAATATAATGTAATTAATACAATGGATCAACCAGGGGGAGTACAAGTGCGCACTTCAGGAGAAGGGTCGATATTTATCAGAACAAAAGGTTTCCTGTTGCCAACATTTAAGACCAACCCCAGCGAAAGCTGCTTTGTTTCTCTTCTAGAGAGGAGGCTGATCACTGTTAAAACGTAGAAAGCAGGAGTTGACACAACTTCCAATCTTTCCTTGTGCTGTACCTGCGGTGTAGTGATCAGAATGGCTCCGTCCACTTTGTGCTGCTTCTTCAGGTTTTCCAGGACGGCCAGGTGCTCGTCTGACGTCCCCGGGGGGGTGTCCACCAGGAGCACGTCCAGTTCCCCCCACGCCACGTCAGACACAAACTGGCCAATCAGAGCTGGGACGTGACCATACGGCAGGTGGTGGGGGAGAGAGAGCCAGAGAACGTGAGAGGATATTGATGAGAAACCACAGTCCCACCCAGTAAGCCCCTACACTCATGTTGATCAAGGGGCGGTTTACTTCAAGCGTCTCAAAGGAGGAGTGCTGATCCTGTGATCTAAATTGTTTTATTTACTGTAGAAGCTCCACCTTGGCTTCTAATAGTCCGATGTAGACTGAGCATACCCGTTTTCTTTGGGCCCCTCCAGACAACTGCTTCGTCTGGGTCCTCCAGCAGGAAGCCTATGGACATGAGCGCCAGGCTCTTCTGGGCATCTGTGTAGACGGGCACCCAGCCCGAGTCACACTGGTGCACCTCTGGCTTGCCCACACTCAGCATGCGGGGGATACTGGGACCACACAGGTCCACGTCCAGGATCCCAACCTGATACACAGACACAGACAGACATGTAGGTACGTGTGAACATAGTTATGTGGGCTAAATATTCCACACAGGTCCAAAATACCAACCTGAGAAAAAGATACTGTACAGTCTCACACACATACATGGTTGGGCAGATAACTAGGAAATGTGTAATCAGTAACCGATACATTTACATGACAATAAAAGTAATTAGTAACAAAATCCACTTGATTACTCAAAATGAACAGCATAATCTGGTATTGGTATTTTATTAGTATCCCCATTAGCTGTTGTGAAAGCAGCAGCCACTCTTCCAGGGGGTGGGTGGGGGTGGGGGGGTAGCCCAAACTGTTCGGACGCTACAGACAGAAGTTGGGTAGACTGGCTGTACCGTCTTCAAACGGGTCCCAAGACGCTTGTGGGGTAGGTAGAGCAAAACAGAACACCATCGTGTCCATGAGTCTCATAATAGTTTGTAGGCTAAACCGTTCAGACGCTATAGACGATTTTATGAAAAGACCGATTTTCGGGATGTCTCATGGTCTGACAAACACCGCTCTAGCTCTGTCACCTTTCACTGCAGATGCAGAAGTGAAACATCGGCGGATGAGGTGGATTGAGACGCAGCCACTGCAAAATATATCTCTAYCTTAAACTGACACATTTTTAAGGGGATTTTTGTATTATGCAAATTTGATTTCCGCTGGGGGCGCGGACATCGACTCTGGGGGGATAGTACAGAACATTAATAAACAAGAACAGAACATACATTTATAACATCACACATAGCCTACATATCAATACACACACACAAAATATCTAGGTCAAATAGGGGAGAGGTGTTGTGCCGTGAGYTGTTGCTTTARKTGTTATTTTTTTAACCAGGTCTGCCGTTCATTTGAGCAATATGAGATGGAAGGCTCTATATAATACTGTACGCTTTCTTGAATTTGTTCTGGGTTTGGGGACTGTGAAAAGACCCCCGGTGGCATGTCTGGTGGGGTAAGTGTGTGTTTTAGAGCAGTGTGTAAGTTGACTATGCAAACAATTTGGAATTTTCAACACGTTTTATAGAAAAATTAGAAGCAATGCAGTCACTCTCTCCTCAACTCTTAGCCAAGGGAGACTGGCATGCATAATATTTATATTAGCCCTCTGATTACAATGAAGAGCATGATGGCTTTGTTTAAATGCCAGGTCATTGGTAAAAATAGAAAAYAYTAGAGGGCCTAGCAAGCTGCCCTGCGGTACACCACACCCTACATGTTTGACATTAGAGAGGCTTCCATTAAAGAAAACCCTCTGAMTTCTATTAGATAGATAACTCTGAATCAGCGATATGGCAGAGGCTGAAAAGCCATAAAACATAAGTRCTCAACAACAGGTTGTGGTCAATAATATGAAAGGCTGCACTTTAATCTAACAGTACAGCTCCCACAATCTTCTTATCAATTTCTTTCAACCAATCATCAGTCATTTGTGTKAGTGCAGTACATGTTGAGTGCCCTTTTCTATAAGCATGCTGAAAGTCTGTTGTCAATTTGTTTACAGAGAATTAGCATTGTATGTGGTCAAAAAACGTWTTCTAACAGTTTGCTAAGAGCTGGCAGCAAGCGGATAGGTCTGCTGTTAGCACCAGTAAAAGCCGCTTTATCACTCTTGGGTAGCGGAATGACTTTGGGTTCCCWTCAGGCCTGAGGACAAACACCTTCCTCTAAACACAGATTAAAGACATGATAGGAGTGACCATAGAGTCAGCWAGCATCCTCAGTAGCTTTCCATCTAAGTTGTCAATGCCAGGAGGTTTGTCATTATTGATCGATAACAATTTTTCTGCCTCTCCCACACTAACTTTACAAAATTCAAACTTACAATGCTTTTATTTTATGCATGAATATGATGGCTCACTGACTYTTAATTGTTGGCATTTCCTGCCTAAGTTTGCCCACTTTGCCAATGAAGTAATCGTTAAAATAATTGGCAACATCAAATGGTTTTGTGATGAATAAGCCATCTGAGTTGAATTTGTCTTTCTGTCCATAATTMKATTTAAAGTATTTTTTTTCTCTCATCATTCTTTATATAATTGATCTTGGCTTCATAATACTGTTTTCTTTTTGTTGAGTTTCTGCAGTAAGTCAGATGTGCAGCCAGACTTATTAGTCACTCCTTTTCCCCCCATCTCTCTCAAACATAGTTTTTCAATTCCTCATCAATCGATGGAGCCTTAACAGTTCTAAGAGTCTGTTTCTTAAGAGGTGCATGTTTATCGACAACTGGAAGAAGCAATTTCTGATGGATATAGCCACTATACTATGATCACAGCATCCAATGGATACGGTTACAGCTTTAGAACAAAGTTCAACAGTATTAGTAAAAATGTGATCAATACATGTGGATGATGTTGTTCCTGTAGTGTTTGTAAACACCCTGGTAGGTTGATTAATAAACTGAACCAGATTACAGGCACTAGTTACAGTGAGAAGCTTCCTCTTGAGCGGACAGCTTGATGAAAAACAGTCAATATTCAGGTCCCCAAGAAAGTAGACCTCTCTGTTTACATCCCATACCACATTAAGCCTTTCACACACATTATTAAGATACTGACGGTTAACACTTGGTGGCCTATAGCAACACCCCAAAATAATAGGCTTTAGATGAGGCGGGTAAACCAGCAACCACAGCACTTCAATAACACTTGACTTGTTTATTGTTTACTCCATGTGTAACTCTGTGTTGTCTGTTCACACTGCTATGCTTTATCTTGGCCAGGTCGCAGTTGCAAATGAGAACTTGTTCTCAACTAGCCTACCTGGTTAAATAAAGGTGAAATAAAAAATAAAATAAAAACACTTGACATGAAATCTTCTCTAAGCATTACAGGGATATGGCTCTGAATATACAGTACCAGTCAAAAGTATGGACACACCTACTCATTCAAGGGTTTTTCTTTATTTTGTACTATTTTCTACATTGTAGAATAATAGTGAAGACATCAAAACCATGAAATAACACATATGGAATCATGTAGTAACCAAAAAAGTATTAAACAAATCAAAATATATTTGATATTCTTCAAAGTAGCCACCCTTTGCCTTGATGAAAGCTTTGCACAATCTTGGCATTCTCTCAACCAGCTTTAAGAGGACTGTTTTTTCAACAGTCTTGAAGGAGTTCCCACATATGCTGAGCACTTGTTGGCTGCTTTTCCTTCACTCTGCAGTCCAACTCATCCCAAACAATCTCAATTGGGTTGAGGTRGGGTGATTGTGGAGGCCACGTCATCTGATGGTCAAATAGTCCTTACACAGCCTGGAGGTGTGTTTTTGGTCATTGTCCTG
The DNA here is from genome assembly GCF_002910315.2 of Salvelinus sp. IW2-2015. NCBI lineage: Eukaryota > Metazoa > Chordata > Actinopteri > Salmoniformes > Salmonidae > Salvelinus > Salvelinus sp. IW2-2015. Next base: position 14,699,934 of record NC_036858.1, read on the forward strand.
TTGGAAAAACAAATGATAGCCCCYCTAAGCGCAAACCAGATGGGATGGCGTATCACTACAGAATGCTGTGGTAGCCATGCTGGTTAAGGGTGCCTTGAATTCTAAATAAATCACTGACTGTCACCAGCAAAGCACCATCACACCTCCTCCTCCATGCTTCACGGTGGGAACCACACATGCAGAGCTCATCCGTTCACCTACTCTGCGTCTCACAAAGACAAAAATCTTACATTTTGACTCATTAGACCAAAGGACAGATTTCCACCGGTCTAATGTCCATTGCTTGTCTTTCTTGGTCCAAGCAAGTCTCTTCTTCTTATTGGTGTCCTTCAGTAGTGGTTTCTTTGCAGCAATTCAACCATGAAGGCCTGATTCACGCTTGATGGTTTTTGTGACTGSACTTGAAGAAACGTTCAAAGTTCTTGGAATTTTCCAGATTGACTGACCTTCATGTCTTAAAGTAATGATGGAATGTCATTTCTCTTTGCTTATTTGAGCTGTTCTTGCCATAATATGGACTTGGTCTTTTACCAAATAGGGCTATCTTCTGTATACCACCCCTACCTTGTCACAACAAAACTGATTGGCTCAAACGCATTATGAAGGAAAGAAATTCCACAAATTAACAAGGCACACCTGTTAATTGAAATGCATTCCAGGTCACTGCCCCATGAAGCTGGTTGAGAGAATGCCAAGAGTGTGCAAAGCTGTCATCAAGGCAAAGGGTGGCTACTTTGAAGAATCTCAAATATATTTTGATTTGTTTTAACACTTTCTTGGTTTGATGTCTTCAATATTATTCTACAAAACCCTGGAATGAGTAGGTGTCCAAACTTTTGACTCATACTGTGTCTATAACACCTCCCATAAGCATTTCTGTATCTTCTATAGCTGTAATGTCCTTTTATTGCTACTACTGTATCAAAGGAATTATCCAAGTGAGTCTCAGAAATGGCTAATATATGCATGTCATTTGATGTTAGAAATAAGTTTCATGAAATCAATAACTTGCTACGGCTACATACAATATATATATACAAAAGTATGTGGACACCCCTTCAAAATTTGTGGATTTGTCTATTTCAGCCACACTCGTTGCTGACAGGTGTATAAAAATCGAGCACACAGCCACGCAATCTCCATAAACAACATTGGCAGTAGAATGGTCTTACTGAAGAGCTCAGTGACTTTCAACGTGGCACCGTCATTGGATGCCACCTTCCAACAAGTCAGCAAATTTCTGCCCTGCTAGAGCTGCCCCAGCGGTTGGCCACACAAGCTCACAGAACCTGTCTCTTATACACATCTAGATGTGTATAAGAGACAGTCTGGAAGCAACGTCAGCACAAGAACTGTTCGTTGGGAGCTTCATGAAATGAGTTTCCATGGCAGAGCAGCCGCATACAGGCCTAAGATCACCATGCGCAATGCCAAGCGTCGGCTGGAGTGATGTAAAGCTCGCCGCCATTGGACTCTGGAGCAGTGGAAATGCGTTCTCTGGAGTAATGAATCACGCCTCACCATCTGGCAGTCCGCAGACAAATCTGGGTTTGSCGGATGCCAGGAGAACACTACCTGCCCCAATGCATAGTGCCAACTGTAAAGTTTGGTGGAGGAGGAATAATGGTCTGGGGATGTTTTGGTTCGGAGTAGGCCCCTTAGTTCCAGTGAAGCGAAATATTAATGCTACAACATTAAATGACATTCTAGACGATTCTGTGCTTCCAATTTTGTGGCAACAGTTTGGGGAAGGTCCTTTCCTGTTTCAGCATGACAATGCCCCAGTGCACAAAGCGAGGTCCATAAAGAAATGGTTTGTCGAGATCAATGTGGAGAAATTTGACTGGCCTGCACAGAGCCCTGACTTCAACCCCATCAAACACTTTTGGGATGAATTGGAACGCCGACTGCGAGCCAGGCCTAATCGCCTAACATCAGTGCCTGACCTCACTAATGCTCTTGTGGCTGAATGGAAGCAAGTCCCCGCCGCAATGTTCCAACATCTAGTGGAAAGCCTTCCCAGAGAAGTGAAGGCTGCTATAGCAGCAAAGGGAGAACCAACGGCATAGTAATGCCCATGATTTTGGAATGAGATGTTCGACGAGCAGGTCATGTACTGTATATTAATATGGGCTATTTTCAGCCCTTTCCTTCTCAGAGATAGACATAATATCAAAAAGAACAAAGCAAGATAAAAATATATATAATTCAGCAGTCCATTAATCAGTTGGTGTGTGTGTGTGTGTCCTTCCAATCTCATTACATTTAGCCAGCAACTGCTTCCTCAGTTTATGCTGCAGACCGATCAGTTCCCTCTCTAACTCTGCCCACCGAACTCACCAGCATCCTTGGGCTGGCTGCATCGTCTTGATACATTATTTTTTATTTTTTAAACATTAGTCATTTAGCAGGTGTTCTTATCCAGAGGGACTTACAGGAGCAATTAGGGTTAAGAGGGTTAACTTTCGGTTACTGGCGCAACGCTCTTAACCGCTAGTCTACAGTACCCGCCCCCTTAATGGCATCACTGCTAAAAAGTAAGATTCACTGTCAAGTTCCAGGAAAAGCTTTTCCAGCCCTCATTCTTGACTATGCAATTATAGGCCAACTATACACCCAGCTACCAAGCAGACTGAGGCCAGTAAAAGAGGAAATTGTCATTTGAATGTTTGACCCACCCTTAAAGCCCGGATCTGCGTTTGCTTTTCACAACAGAAGCCGACCACTGCTTGTATTGAGAGAGTTATGCTTTTTTTGGAATGAAAACATGGGGGTTTTCTGAGTAATCTTTCAAATTATTAGGACATGTAAACAGCTTATAAATCAGCATTCCAGCAGTGTAATTGATCTGCGCATATGCCAGAACCGGGTAGCGCGAGTGAAGTGATTTCGAAAAAACTGCAAGTATGCATCTTKGTTTTCACACATTTTGATTGACGATTTTCTGCATTTATCAAAGTCCCATCAGTAGTCTGATTTCAGATGTGTCCATGTAAACACGATAATTAGGGAAATCGTTCTTCTTGCAAAGCATGTAAACATTTTAAACAAACTATTATATTAACCTGACTATCCACAATAACCGCATTATTGTGTGTATGTAACAGTACTCATTGTAGATGTGGGATGATTTTGAAAGTCCTGAGACATGGATTGTGTATGTGTGCCATTCAGAGGGTGAATGGGCAAGACAAAAATTGTAAGTGCCTTTGAACAGGGTATGGTAGTAGGTGCAAGGCGCACCCGTTTGAGTGTCAAGAACTGCAACGTTGCAGTGTTTTTCATGCTCAACAGTTTCCCATGTGTATCAAGAATGGTCCACCACCCAAAAGAATCCAGCCAACTTGACAACTGTGAGAAGCTTTGGAGCCAACATGGGCCAGCAACCCTGTGGAACGCTTTCGACACCTTGTAGAATCCATGTCCCGACAAATTGAGGCTGTTCTGAAGGCAAAAGGAGGTGCAACTCAATATTAGGAAGATGTTCCTAATGTTTTGTACACTCAGTTTAAATACCTCATGAGCTTAGTTCAACGGTTATACACTAGTTGGTGGTTGAAGATATCCCTCTGGTGGTGTGGGGGCTGTGCCTTGGCAAAGTGAGTGGGGTTATATCCTGCCTGTTTGGATCGGATGGGGCCACAGTGTCTCCTGACCCCACCTGTCTCAGCCTCCAGTATTTATGCTGCAGTAGTTTATGTGTCGGGGTGCTAGGGTCAGTCTGTTATATCTGGAGTATTTCAACAGTGTCCTGTGTGAAATTAAGTATGCTCTCTCTAATTCTCTCTTTCTTTCTCTCTCAGGACTACCTGGCATGATGACTCCTTGCTGTTCCCAGTCCACCTGGCCGTGCTGCTGCTCCAGTTTCAACTGTTCTGCCTGCGGCTATGGAACCCTGACCTGTTCACCGGATGTGCTACCTGTCCCAGACCTGCTGTTTTCAACTCTCTAGAGACTGCAGGAGCGGTAGAGATACTCTTAATGATCGGCTATGAAAAGCCAACTGACATTTACTCCTGAGGTGCTTGGACCTGTTGCACCCTCGACAACTACTGTGATTATTATTATTTGACCATGCTGGTCATTTATGAACATTTGAACATCTTGCCATGTTCTGTTATAATCTTCCACCCGGCACAGCCAGAAGAGGACTGGCCACCCTCATAGCCTGGTTCCTCTCTAGGTTTCTTCCTAGGTTTTGGCCTTTCTAGGGAGTTTTTCCTAGCCACCGTGCTTCTACACCTGCATTGCTTGCTGTTTGGGGTTTTAGGCTGGGTTTCTGTACACACTTTGAGATATCAGCTTGATACAGGGTGAACGGAAAGGCTCTGGAGCAACGACCGCCCTTGCTGTCTCTGCCAGCCGGTTCCCCTCTCTCCACTGGGATTCTCTGCCTCTAACCTGTTAAGGGGCTGAGTCACTGCTTGCTGGTGCTCTTCATGCCGCCCTAGGAGGGTGCGTCACTTGAGTGGGTTGAGTTACTGACGTGATCTTCCTGTCTGGTTGGCGCCCCCCCTTGGTTTGTGCTGTGGTGGAGACCTTGTGGGCTATACTCGGCCTTGTCTCAGGATTGTAAGTTGTGGTTGAGGATTTCCCTCTAGTGGTGCGGGGCTGTGCTTTGGCAAAGTGGGTGGGGTTATTCCTTCCTGTTTGGCCCTGTCCGGGGGTTTCTTCGGATGGGGCCACAGTGTCTCCTGACCGCTCCTGTCTCAGCCTCCAGTATTTATGCTGCAGTAGTTTATGTGTCGGGGGGCTGGGGTCAGTTGGTTACCTGGAGTACTTCTCCTGTCTTTACCAGTGTCCTGTGTGAATTTAAGTATGCTCTCTCTAATTCTCTCGTCTCTCTTTCTCTCTGAGAACCTGAGCCCTAGGACCATACGTCAGACTACCGGGCATGATGACACCTTGCTCCCCAGTCCGCCTGCCTTGCTGCTATTCCAGTTTCAACTGTTCTGCCTGCGGTTATGGAACCCTACCTGTCCCAGACCTGCTGTTTTCAACTCTTAATGAATCGGCTATGAAAAGCCAACTGAGATTTATTCCTGATTATTATTTGACCATGCTTGTCATTTATGAACATTTTGAAAATCTTGGCTCTCTCTAATTTTCTCCTTCTCTCTTTCTTTCCTCGGAGGACCTGAGCCCTAGGACCATACGTCGGACTACCGGCCGTGGTGACTCTTGCGTCCCAGTCCGCCTGGCCTTGCTGCTATTCCAGTTTCAACTGTTCTGCCTGCGGTTATGGAACCCTACCTGTCCCAGACCTGCTGTTTTCAACTCTTAATGATCGGCTATGAAAAGCCAACTGAGATTTATTCCTGATTATTATTTGACCATGCTTGTCATTTATGAACATTTTGAAAATCTTGGCTCTCTCTAATTTTCTCCTTCTCCTCTTCTTTCTCTCGGAGGACCTGGGCCCTAGGACCATGCGTCGGGACTGCCGCCCGTGGTGACTCCTTGCTGTCCCCAGTCCGCCTGGCCTTGCTGCTATTCCAGTTTCAGCTGTTCTGCCTGCGGTTATGGAACCCCACCTGTCCCAGACCTGTTGTTTTTCAACTCTGATGATCGGCTATGAAAAGCCAACTGAAATTATTCATGCTTATTATTTGACCATGCTTGTCACTTATGAACATTTTTGAACATCTTGGCATAGTTCTGTTATAATCTCCACCCGGCACAGCCAGAAGAGGACTGGCCACCCCTCATAGCCTGGTTCCTCTCTAGGTTTCTTCCTAGGTTTTGGCCTTTCTAGGGAGTTTTTCCTAGCCACCGTGCTTCTACACCTGCATTACTAGCTGTTTGGGGTTTTAGGCTGGGTGTCTGTACAGCACTTCGAGATATTAGCTGATGTACGAAGGGCTATATAAAATAAAATTGATTGATTGATTGATGTAAGAAGGGCTATATAAATACATTTCATTTGGCTATCAGAATTGAAAGTGAGCTTGTTTTACTACAATGTTTAAACAACGTAAATGTAAACAAACACTGTATAGTGTCAAAACATGGTTAAAACTATAATTTTGATATCGTGGATGGTCAGTCCTTGCATCCATAGCTCTGTCTATGAATTTGAGAGCGGTTACATTTCTCCATCCCCATCCCTTAGCATTTCAGCAAAACAGGGGTGGGGAGAATGCTTTATTATTGTTTAAATTAAGGATTCTAGCTATTATCCATTTTTATGATATAGCCAATTTTGACTTTGTGGCTGTGGTAACTAGTGACAATCCTCTAGCTGCTACTACTGCCGGCAGACTCAGCAGACAGACAGCAGACCCAGCCAACACGACCCAGCAGACCCAGACAAAGTCACAAATAAAATGGCAAACGTTCTCCTGTTCAGAGCCGTGTTGACATTGTTGTCTTTATAATAAAATTAGCCTGCTAGCTACTTGCTATCTAACGTTAGCTGATAACATTTGTGTGATGTCCCGTGTGGCTCAGTTGGTAGAGCATGGCGCTTGCAACGCCAGGGTTGTGGGTTCATTCCCCACGGGGGGACCAGGATGAATATGTATGAACTTTCCAATTTGTAAGTCGCTCTGGATAAGAGCGTCTGCTAAATGACTTAAAATGTAAAATGTAAATGATGGACAATGTAGCTATAAGCAAACCTCTGCTAGCTAGCTTGCTCTTGTATTCAGACTGTTTTGTACTTACTATTAAAGGAGTCTACTCTAGCTAGCTACAAGGCATAAACCTCACGAGATGCCCTAATGCTTTGTTTCAACTAATGTTAGCTAGCCAGCTAAATCTAGATGTACAGATTGTTGACATGACAGTATGTATGGTTTGTTGTACCCCATTCATTGGTACAAATTGCTTTAGCGCCTATTGACAATAGGATCTTCTGACCGGGGGAGTTTTGTTAATAGCCCTGATGCTTGCTCTAAATATTAAAACACACATCGCTTGCAGTTCAGTTTTGGAAACAAAAGGAACGTATCTTTCATATCAGCGATAAATAATAATAGAAAAGGTTAAACTACTACACACCTTTAAAGGGTTAGGGTTCCCACATGGCCATATTACTGTGCTTCTTTACAGAAAACAGATGGAAGACTACCTGTGCTAATTAGCTATCTGCGTCTCCGAACACCTGTGTGTAAACAGAAGATGGACGCCACAAACGTGTTATCACWGAAAAATCCTATTGGCTGCAACTGTGTTAAAACCGGTCAGTCTGTACCTTAAGTGTGTATTTTGCGTTTGTGCAATTATTTTGATGTAATATGAAAGTAGAGGGATTTATGTTTCTAGAACCGTACCGCATTGAGAATCGATTCACGTTTAGATGAAGTATTTGGAGTGTTTTGGAACATGTAAGCTCCTTGGACTATAAGGAGTAATGTTAGGCTCCTTTAGTCCATTATTGGGTAGGTTTGTTGATGATAATGCTAGCTGGCTAGGTGGTTGCCAGGTAATGTTAGATAGCAAGTAGCTAGCAGGCTAACTTGATTATAAAGGCAACAATGTCAACACTGACCTGAACAGTTGGCCATTTATTTGTGACTTTGTCACTTGTCAGTGCGTGTTGGCTGTGTCTGCTATGTTTGAGTTTGGCAGCAGTAGTAGCAGCTAGAGACCTTCCACTTCCTCTCACTCCACTGGCTTCCAGAGCGAGGCACAACAAACGTTGTTCGAGTGGGTGGGATTTAGCGCAAAGACACATCTTTCCCCAGCACAGCGGCTATGGCTGGGCCAAATCCCCATGTTTTCGTTCAAACAATTTCTTCTCTCTCAAAACACAAGCGTCTTCCGTTGTGAAAAGCAACTGCGGATCTGGGCTTTAGCATAACAGAATGGAGCTGTGTTGATCCATCAAAAATGTCCATTTGATACAAAGACCCTGATGACATGTGTGATGATACACACACACACACACACACACACACACACACACACACACACACACACACACACACACACACACACACACAGAGAGAGAGAGATATGAATGTTTTGTCTCCCACCTTCTTGCCTGCGTGTCTTAGGGCCAGGGCTAGCTCTGTGGTGAGGGTGCTCTTGCCCACCCCTCCTTTTCCAGACAGGATCAACACCACATGTTGGACCTGGGCCAAGTTCCCACCTTCTGTGGAGAAACAAGTTAGTAAGTTAGTGAAATATATGGACATGAATGCATGAACAAATACACAGAGAGGGTGTGTTCAAGTCCTATTACTGTGAAAGCAGGTTATCACTCCATTTAGATATGGACATTTATGACATTTACTAATTAACGTTATATCCATTAAATCTCTAATTACTGTGTGTTCACTGACACTGAAAGATTCTAAGGACCAAGTCACGTTTTATCACTTGTTTCACACTGTTTAACTAGTCAAGTGAAAGTATTGCTTTGCCAGATAACGAATTGCACCATTAGCCTAACTTAGCAAAAATTCGACTTGAATGTAACTAGCAAGCTAACAGTAGCTACTGAACTTCAAGTCGAGTTTTGGCTAAGCACTGCCACCAGCCTTGCACATGACAGCTTCTCGAGCACATTAACCCACTTCCTATGAAGTCAAAAAGACAAAATTATAATTAAGTAATATGTATAAATWTTACGGTATCTAGCTAGCTATCGAACAGATTAGAGCTAGTTGTTAGCTAATTATCTAGACAGAAGCTAACGTTAGCAATGTGAAAACAACGTGACAGTTTCTCGTTCTGACAAAGGACAAGCTCATAATAGAAATATGCCTTATTTACAAAGAAGGAAGCTATTTACACATGCATATAAACTGGCAGCGTAATATTGTTTTCATACCATTGTTTTGTTCCATATTTGCTTTATATATCACTTTTTTGTTGTTGGAGTGTTCCGTATACTTCCGCACTTCGTCACAAGAGCACCAAATATCCAATAGAACGAATGGGATTGCGTGTTGCTCTCGCCTCCAAAAATAAACAACCAATCAGTTGCCTTTGCGTCTAATCTGTTATATGCGCAAGCGTACCGCAAGCGATGCGTTTTAAAGTTCAGGGCTCTTAAACAAAACCCCTGGATCGAAGATACCTTTTCGTGAATAGATGCTAGAGTTAGCTAGCGTCTATGAATAGGCTAGTCCTTGATCATGACTCTCAGTTCCATTACATTATGCAGTGCATTCGGAAAGTATTCAGACCCCTTCCCTTGTTCCACATTTTGTTACGTTACAGCCTTATTCTAAAATTGACTAAATAAAACATGTTCCTTATCAATCTACACACAATACCCCATAATGACAAAGCAAAAAAACAGTTTATTAGATTTTTTTGCTAATAAAAAAATAAAAAAACAGATACCTTATTTACATAAGTATTCAGACTCTTTGCTATGATACTCGAAATTGAGTTCAGGTAGTTCCTGTTTCCATTGATTATGCTTGAAACGTTTTTACAACTTGATTAGAGTCCACCTGTGGTAAATTCAATTGATTGGACATGATTTGGAAAGGCACACACCTGTCTATATAAGGTCCCACAGTTGACAGTACATGTCACAGCAAAAACTAAGCCATGAGGTCGAAGGAATTGTCCGTAGTGCGCCGAMACAGGATTGTATCGAGGCACAAATCTGGGGAAGGGTACTGAATTATGTCTGCAGCAATGAAGGCCCCCAAGAACACAGTGGCCTCCATCATTCTTCAATGGAGGAAGTTTGGAACCACCAAGACTCTTRSTAGTGCTGGCCGCCTGGCCAAACTGAGCAGGGCCCTAGTCAGGGAGGTGACCAAGAACCCGATGGTCACTCTGACAGAGTTCCAGAGTTCTTCTGTGGACATTGGAGAACCTTCCAGAAGGACAACGATTTCTGCAGCACTCCACCAATCAGGCTTTAATTATAGAGTGGCCAGACGGAAGCCACTCCTCACTAAAATGCACATGACAGCCCGCTTGGTGTTTGCCAAAAGGCACCTAAAGGACTCTGACCATGAGAAAAAAGATTCTCTGGTCTGATGAAACCAAGATTGAACTCTATGGCCTGAATGCCAAGCGTCAACTCTGGAGAAATCTTGGCACCATCCCTACAGTGAAGCATGGTGGTGGCAGCATCATGAAGTGGGGATGTTTTTCAGCGGCAGGGACTGGGAGACTAGTCGAGGGAAAGATAAACGGAGCAAAGTACAGAGATCCTTGATGAAAACCTGCTTCAGAGCACTCAGGACCTCAGACTGGGGAAAATGTTTACTTTCCAACAGGACAACGATCCTAAGCACACAGCCAAGACAAGTCTCTGAATGTTCTTGAGTGGCCCGGACTTGAACCCGATCGAACATCGCTGGAGAGACCTTAAAATAGCTGTGCAGCGACGCTCCCCATCCAACCTGACAGAGCTTGAAAGGGTCTGCAGAGAAGAATAGGAAGAATTGCCCAAATACAGGTTTGCGAAGCTATAACATCACACCCAGACTTGAGGCTGTCATCACTGCCAAAGGTGCTTCAACAAAGTCCTGAGTAAAGGGTCTGAATACATATGTAAATGTGATTTTTCCGGGGTATTGTGTGTAGATTGATGAGGGGAAAAATGTAATACATTTTAGAATGAGGCTGTAATGTAACAAAATGTTGAAAAAGTCTAGGTCTGAATACTTTCCGAATGCACTATACAGTTGAAGTCGGAAGTTTACATACACCTTAGTCAAATACATTTCAACTCAGTTTTTCACACTTCCTGACATTTAATCCTAGTAACAATTTCCTGTCTTAGGTCAGTAAGGATCACCACTTTATTTTAAGAATGTGAAATGTCAGAATAATAGTAGAGAGAATGATTTATATCAGCTTTTATTTATTTCATCACATTCCCAGTGGGTCAGAAGTTTACATACACTCAATTAGTATTTGGTAGCATTGCCTTTAAATTGTTTAACTTGGGTCAAACGTTTTGGGTAGCTTTCCACAAGCTTCCCACAATAAGTTGGGTGAATTTTGGCCCATTCCTCCTGACAGAGGTGGTGTAACTGGGTCAGGTTTGTAGGCCTCCTTACTCGCAGACACTTTTTCAGTTCTGCCCACAAATTTTCTATGGGATTGAGGTTAGGGCTTTGTGATGGCCACTCCAATACCTTGACTTTGTTGTRCTTAAGTCATTTTGCCACAGCTTTGGAAGTATGCTTGGGGTCATTGTCCATTTGGAAGACCCATTTGCGACCAAGCTTCAACTTCCTGACTGATGTCTTGAGATGTAGCTTCAATATATCCACAATCTTCCTACCTCATGATGCCATCTATTTTTGAAGTGCACCAGTCCCTCCTGCAGCAAAGCACCCCACAACATGATGCTGCCACCCCGGTGCTTCACGGTTGGGATGGTGTTCTTCGGCTTGCAAGCCTCCCCCTTTTCCTCCAAACATAACGATGGTCATTATGGCAAAACAGTTCTATTTGTGTTTCATCAGACCAGGGGACAAAAAGTACGATATTTGTCCCCATGTGCAGTTGCAAACCGTAGTCTGGCTTTTTTATGGTGGTTTTGGAGCAGTGGCTTCTTCCTTGGTGAGCTGTCTTTCAGGTTATGTCGATATAGGACTCATTTTACTGTGGATATAGATACTTTTGTATCTGTTTCCTCCAGCATCTTCACAGGGTCCTTTGCTGTTGTTCTGGGATTGATTTGCACTTTTCACACCAAAGTACGTTCATCTCTAGGAGACAGAACGCGTCTCCTTCCTGAGCAATATGACGGCTGTGTGGTCCCGTGGTGTTTATACTTGCGTACTATTGTTTGTACAGATGAACGTGGTACCTTCAGGCGTTTGGAAATTGCTCCCAATGATGAACCAGACTTGGGAAGGTCTACAAATTTTTCTTGGCTGATTTCTTTTGATTTTCCCATGATCTCAAGAAAAGAGGCACTGATTTTGAAGGTAGGCCTTGAAATACATCCACAGGTACACCTCCAATTGACTCAAATTATGTCGATTAGCCTATCAGAAGCTTCTATAGCCATGACATAATTTTCTGGAATTTTCCAAGCTGTTTAAAGGCACTGTCAACTTAGTGTATGTAAACTTCTGACCCACTGGAATTGTGATACAGTGAATTATAAGTGAAATAATCTGTCTGTTAACAATTGTTGGAAAAATGACTTGTCATGCACAAAGTATCCGAACACCTGTGTGTAAGCGTAACAGAGGACATTTTTCAGGTTTTTGCCATTGGGTCACAGGGTGTATGCGCATAGCATGGAAACTACTTGATGCTGTTAAGGAAGCTTTGAGGCCACATACTACAAGTGCGGTCATGCAGCCTTGGCCTCTATTGAATTTCGCGATTATGATTTCTGTACCTACCCTAGAACCCTTTCCCCCACTCGCATGTGAATTTTAATGACTGCAGACGTTGCATTTGCTTTAAAACAAATGTTTAAATGTTGCTTATGCTTTGGCCCTTGACGTTCAAGAATGCGACCTTTCTCATTTTGGCTATAAAGGTAATTAATTTCCCTTGCATATTTCCTGATGTTCATTAAGGTAAACTTAAAAATATATATTTTTGTAATAGTATGAAATTTTGACAATATTATCAAATAAATATTTACTGTCTGTTCCGAATTCTCATGCTTTATCTAACCAGGGTAATGAGAACATGCATAAATAAGTTAATACTGCCACAAATGACACCTACATAAAGCCACAATACAATCTCTACCAGAATGTTATATCTACCCTATTTAGATAGGCAAGTTAGCATAGACTCCTCCCTTTTAGCACACTTATCCAATCAGTGCTCGGTGTGGGCGTGTAAGGGTATTGTTGATGTCTGACATGCAGGGAACTAGGTCATAGAGCAAGTTGCACCTGTCACACTCAGGAGTCTGGTATAGAAGACCTAACATGCAAGATAGTTCATAAGAAGACAACTATAAGGTAGGAACCTTTTCCTGGTTTAATGAAAGTAGGGGGGCAGGTAGCCTAGCGGTTAAGAGCGTTGGACAAGGCACTTAACTATAATTGCTCCTGTAAATTGCTCTGGATAAGTCCGTCTGCTAAATTACTGAAATTTAAATGGCTATTGTGTTATATATTTGACAGTCCTTAGATATCAGTTAAGTATAGCCAGCCTATGGCTTTTATGTGAATCAAACATGTCAACTTTAACAGTGTACAATGACAAATTACACTTTTGGTTCAACTAACTGTATTACTATGTAATGAATATATAGGAAATCATTAGGGACTTATGGGTTGGAAAACCAATATTTACTTAAATTCAGGGGGAAACTACTTACATATAAATGTTTACTAAATAACCCATTGCATCTTGGACATAAGGAAGTAAGCAAAGAGCAATTCAAACTTGGCTCTGAATAAAAATGTATTTAGAAAATGAACAAACTATGTGTTTGGTGCTCATGCATGAAAAGAAATGGGTTGAACTTGTATCCAGATAACATACATTCGATTTTGATTGACGTGGAGCCATGGATGCAGCCTGCGTTACTCAGATGACGGTGATAGAATATATAGGCTAAGCACTGTTAAAGTGAGGCGCGTCAGACTCCCTTATCTAAACCATTGGCAATGATCTGGTGCACCTGTTTGGACAGCAGTCTACCCAGCTGCTACCTGCTTTCTGTGGAAACATTAGGCCTAAGCAAGGCGTGCCATCAGTTGCAGATTCCATGTCAGCTCAACTCCTCTGAGCATACATTATTTGACCCCAAATCAAATCCTTATCATCGGGACATAAGTGGGCCTCCACCCCCAAACCCCCATCCCTTTCCCCCAACCCCACCCAGGGGCTTAATCATTTATGATCACATCACTCAATGCAGTCAGTGGGTCAAAAAACATTATCACTGTTGACCTCGTGAACCGGCTCACAGACTGCAGACTCGCTGCCAAAGTGGCAAACTAGAAGGCATGTTGGATTTAAAGGTCAAACTTACATGTGGAAACAGTCCATATGGAGCAACAGTACTTCAACCTCAGACAAGGGAGAATATAGGTTAGCAACTCCAGAGTTCAGTTTGTGTGTTTTTCTGTGGAGCCTATATGTTTCAAGCAGGCTAGGGGTCAGTTATATTTAAATTCAGGAAGCTAACTGAAATTCCATTTCAATTCAGATAAATTCCAATTTCAGACATTTTAAACTTCCCATCGTTAAATCAACGTTGACTTCTCTGTAAAAACAGACTTTTGCACAAATCAGCTATTTTGACCACTTCCCCAAAAAGTTAAACAAAAACTTAGAGCACATGACATCTTTACCTATTTTTCTGCTATTCAAATCTGGAATCAGATTATAAAAATATAATACCAATCCAGAGATACAGCTATTTAAGTAACCATATCAACTACTTTTTCTCACAACTTTTAGATAAAACTTAAATTTTGACCACTTTCCCAACAAGGTAGACAAATATCTTCTATCAAGCAAGAGATACAGCTGTTTTAGTAACCACATCAGGCCCCCCCCCCGAAACATGACCTGCGAAACCACGCTTCTTTAACACCAACTCGCTTAATCCGGAAGCCAGCCGCACCAATGTGTCGGGGGAAACACCATTCAACTGATGACCATTGTCAGCTTGCAGGCGCCCGGCCCGCCACAAGGAGTCGCTAGAGTGCGATGAGACAAGTAAAGCCCCCCCCCGGCCAAACCCTCCCCTAACCCGGACGACGCTGGGCCAATTGTGCGCCGCCCTATGGGACTCCCGGTCACGGCCGGTAATGACACAGCCTGGATCGAACCCAAGTTGTAGTGACGCTGCAACACTGCGATGCAGTGCCTTAGACTGCTGCGCCACTCGGGAGGCCATCATTTCTTCCTTTTTAAAGAACAAAACAATAACAATAACAAATGCGTCTGGGGCGACCAGTAGTGCTGTTTCGCCTGTCACGATTTCAACTGGGGAAGCACATAAGACTGATTATAATCTGGGTAGTTTGGGTCATGGATGCTGAATGGCTTAAACAGTATTAAACAATATATATAAGTATGATACAAAAAAACTCTTACTATTGTTGGTAACCAGTTAATAATAGCAGTAACACACCTCGGGGGTTTGTGGTATACTCTGCTTCGCGTCGCGCATAAGAACAGCCCTTAGCCGTGGTATATTTAAGCAATAAGGCCCAAGGGTTGTGGTATATGGCCAATATACCACGGCTAAGTGCTGTTCTTAGGCAGGATGCAAAGCAGAATTATTATTAAGCAATAAGGGATGGGGGGGGTGTGGTATATGGCCAATATACCACAGCTAAGGGCTGTTCTTAGGCAGGACACGAAACMGAGTTATAATTAAGCAATAAGGCACGAGGAGGTGTGGTATATGGCAATTATACCAAGGCTAAGRGCTGTTCTTATGCACGACGCAACGTGGAGTGCCTGGATACAGCCCCTAGTCATGGTATATTTGTAAGGATCGACGCTGGTAGACGAGAAACAAGTACAGGGAGTGAACATTTTAATTAGCAACGGACATGGAACAGGACAGGACTGCGTCTGGACATGAACACATAACGACATTAATGCTGACACATGGAACAAACTGAGGAGCAGACAGAAAAAGAGAAGGCAATCAACAAAGTGAAAGAGTCCAGGTGAGTCCAGTGATCGCTGATGCGCATAATGATGGTGACAGGTGTGCGTAATGAAGGGCAGCCTGGCYCCCTCGAGCACCAGAAAGGGAGAGCGGAAGCAGACGTGACAATATTGGCCATATACCACAAACCCCCGAGGTGCCTTATTGTTATTATAAACTGGTTACCAACGTAATTATAATATTTTTGGGGTCATATCCGTGGTATGGTATGGTTTGACATACCACGGCTTTCAGCCAATCAGCATTCAGGGTTTGAACCACGCGGTTTATAATGACCATTAGCCTACCATTTAGCCAACCTATCTACAACAGTAATTATTACTGCTGCAGTGTACTGCTACAACTACTAGGCCTACTACTACCACTGTCAATACTAGCCTACTTCTACTACTGGCCTACAGTCACTATTGCAACAGTCACTATTTCCACCACTACTGCAGCAGTGCTGTAAAGTACTTTAGTAAAAAACTTTAAAGTACTACTTTGCGGTATCTGTACTTTACTTTACTATTTATAGTTTGGACTACTTTTACTTCACTACATTCCTAAAGAAAATAATGTACTTTTTACTCCATACAATTTCCCTGACACGCTAAATAATTAATTACATTTTGAATGCTTAGAAGGACAGGAAAATGGTCCAATTCATGCACTTATCAAGAGAACATCCCTGGTCATCCCTACTGCCTCTGATCTGGCGGACTCACTAAACACACGTGATTCATTGGTAAATGATGTCGGAGTGTTGTAGTGTGCCCCTGGCTATCCGTAAAAAAAAAAAAAGATGGTGCTGTCTGGTTTGCTTAGTATAAGGAATTAGAAATTATTTATACTTTTAGTTTTGATACATAAGTATATTTAAAACCAAATAATTTTTGAATTTTACTCAAGTAGTATTTTACTGGGTGACTTTCACCTTGAGTCATTTTCTATCAGGGTAGGTTTATTTTACTAAAGTGGTATAGTAAAATAAGTGGTGTGTGTATATATACAGTGGGGAGAACAAGTATTTGATACACTGCCGATTTTGCAGGTTTTCCTACTTACAAAGCATGTAGAGGTCTGTAATTTTTATCATAGGTACACTTATACATAGGTCTTTTATACAGGTAACGAGTTCAAACAGGTGCAGTTAATACAGGTAATGAGTGGAGAACAGGAGGGCTTCTTAAAGAAAAACTAACAGGTCTGTGAGAGCCGGAATTCTTACTGGTTGGCAGGTGATCAAATACTTATGTCATGCAATAAAATGCAAATTAATTACTTAAAAATCATACAATGTGATTTTCTGGATTTTTGTTTTAGATTCCATCTCTCACAGTTGAAGTGTACCTATGATAAAAATTGCAGACCTCTACATGCTTTGTAAGTAGGAAAACCTGCAAAATCGGCAGTGTATCCAATACTTGTTCTCCCCACTGTGTGTATATATATATATATATATATATATATATAGGGTACTTTTTCCACCTCTGTACTGCAGTCACTACTTCTGCTGTTACTTCCCACCACACTAGACTCCAACAACTTCTACTAAAAATACTTTTGGACAGCTGAAGCAAATCCCACAATTTTTCTTGAAAAATTACCCTTTCTAGTTTCAGTTTAATTCCTGAATCGACTGAATTGAAATGGCATTGACCCCAAACCTTTGTTTCAGTGCTGTCTCAAGGACTAGTTTTGGGCTCCCGAGTGGCGCAGCGGTCTAAGGCACTGCATCTCAGTGCAAGAGGCGTCACAATAGTACCTGGTTCGATTCAAAGCTGTATGGCCGTGATTGGGAGTCCCATAGGGCGGCGCACAATTGGTCCAGCGTCGTCTGGGTTTGGCCGGAGTAGGCCGTCATTGTAAATTAGAATCTGTTCTTAAACTGACTTGCCTAGTTAAATAAAAATAGTTGGCATCTTGTATTGCCCGTAGGGGTGAAAGAGGATACAATCGACCTAGTTTGCCTGTTTGTATAATGTTTGAAGTGAGATATTTGAAATGAACACTTGCTCAGTGCTGTCTCCCTTTCAGTATTTGAAAAACAATCTTGTGTCATTTCTTATGCCAAATGACATCCCTATCTGGATCATGTGACCCAAATAAACCAATAAAATCAATGTTGTTTCCAAATATAATATATGCTACGTCACTGCCATTGATATTTCAACTTCACCACTACATGTGACTGAGTATTTTAACTGATCATATCGTTCCCACCAGCAGGGCATATAAATGATTCAAGTTCAAGTAGCTTTGTCAAGTTGAARGTGTGTAGTGTGATCTTCGAAACATATTTAGCCTAGTTTCAAGTAGGGCAATGGGATGCACATGTCTGCCAACATAAGTTCACCATGCTGAAATTGTGGGATATAGGTTATAAAATTATATTACTAGTGTTTTATGACAATCCTTTGTATTGTATATTATGTATGTTAAATTAAATATATTTGTGATTTTTCCTTCCTGTCTCTTTAGAGCGGCCATGCTACGGAGAAGCAGGAACAGCCAAGCTCCGCGCTACGTGTGGAGCGACATCCGACGAGACATTGACACTGTGGTACTGGTGAATGACAGAGAGGAGTGGGGCGACGAACACACACAGGTGAGAACCCGGGAGAAGGGGGATGGATGGAAATGGGGGAGAGAGAGTAGGTTATATTTACCATTGTAAACTTATATTTATGTTTATTTATTTTCCCATTGGTACTTTAACTATTTGCACATCATTACAACACTGTATATAGACATAATATGACATATGAAATGTCTTTATTCTTTTGGAAATTTTGTAAGTGTAATGTTTACTGTTCATTTTTTATTGTTTATTTCACTTTTGTTTATTATCTATTTCACTTGCTTTGGCAATGTAAACATATGTTTCCCATGCCAATAAAGCCCTTATATTGAATTGAGAAGGAGTGGGGGAATGAGAGGGAGTGGGGTAGTGAGAAAGATGGAGTGGGGTAGTGAGAAAGATGGAGTGGGGGAGTAAGAGAGATGGAGTGATAGAGATGGAGTGAGAGAAAGAGACAGAGGGAMGAGTGGGGGATGGAGAAAGGAGGAGTGCAGTGGTGAGATGTAAAAGGAGGGAGGAGTGGCGCGAGGACTACAGATGGTTCGAAAAAATAAAGAATAGAAAGGGTGGAGTGATGAAAGGTAAGAGTGTGGAAGTGTGTGTGTGTTTGGGGCAGACCCAGAGAGGAGTTAGGGTAGAGAGGGGGTGATAAGAGTTGAAAGAGCAATGGGAGAATGCTGAGACTGAGAGAGAACACGAGGCCGCGGCATGATCGAAAATATGACCTCGTTAGAGCCAGTAGTTTTCCATGATGGATTCAACTGTCTCAAAATGGCTGTGTCTACTGAATGGGGACTCCTAAGGCATGGATGGTCTGTATTTTTGGCACASGTCTATTTTTAAATGTTGGCATACCCTGCTTGCGCTCCAATGGGAATGCAAGGGCCTCTCTTTAGGGAAAGGGTCAACCTATAGAAGCTTTAAAGAACCTGAACGAGCTCGGTGCTTAAGTTGAGGTAACCGACTGAGGAAAGGTTGCAGTGCACGGTATTTCCAGACGTTTCTCAAACAGGACCTACTAAGCTAGTTTTTGGTTTTGTCTTAATTTAAGCCAAGCTAGTCGGTTTTTGTTTTTTGTATTCTTTTTRTTCTTTCTGAAAGCGATCCGATTGCGAATTCCTCAGATTCTCACAAATTAGTCTTCTCAAATGTGGTTCAGTCTACCTGTTCTCTCAGTTAAAACTAGGGACATTCTCAAATGTCCAACTCAGTAGCCTTAACCATCTCTGTCTATCCCATGTGCGTCAATCAGATCAGTGACTCGGACTCAGAAGTGGATTACCTGGCCGTCACCCCGGAGGTGACAGACATTGTGTCCGACACGGTGCCTGTGACAGGGGAGTCCTACTGTCACTGTGACGCCCAGGAGGAAACAAGCCCTGGGGCTCTGCGGCAGGGTTTCCAGCCCCTCAACGACTGCCTGTGTGGAGAGGAGGACCAGGGTGTGTAGTGGGAAGGATAGGAACTATGGATCTGTGTTTGTCTCTCACTTAGTCTGGTCTGTGTTTACTGTATAGGTGAATGAATAATTGTATGTTCTTTGTACTGTCAAGCAATGCATTTGTATGTCCACGTTTTGAATGGATGTGGAGCTATTATGTATAGGAGCATGCACAGTATAGCTTAAACAGTGTACCTGGAAAATGTAGCAGGTGTTATCAATGGATGGGTCATGAATTAGTGTGGATAACCATCATATTGTCTCTCTGCAGGTTTTGACTGGGTGTGGGATGAGGGCGTTAAGTCCAATGCAGCAATCCTGAGCTGTGACAACCGCAAGGTGAGCTTCCACTCTGAGTACAGCTGTGGCACAGCCGCCATCCGTGGCACCAAGGAGCTGACAGATGGACAGCACTTCTGGGAGATCAAGATGACGTCACCCGTCTATGGCACAGACATGGTACGTACGSAAAAAACATCCAGGTCAGGAATTACCCTAAGTGGGTTAACCTTTAACCCTTACATGTTTACAGATACTGTAGGCCCATAGTGTAGCTACAGTATAGACAGGGGTCGAATTGTTAAAAGTTAACAAGTGTCGTGGAAATTCAACGAAAGTCTGTAGGAATGTTGAACATGTAGAGACTTGTCAACTAAACTTAAGGCTACACGTTATTGTACTCCCGATGGCGTTTTCATTGATATGCCAAATGATGAAGTTCTAAACCGAAAATTCAACCACCCCCCGAGACTGAGTCGGAAACTGGCTCTGTTTCCCAGTCTATCCTGTCTCACGTGAGACTTTATTATGGACAGAGTACTCCATCTACAGTGGACTGATAGACAGTGCCAGCCCAGTTATAATACATGTTGATACCAGAAAGTTTCTCTCMTCCCTTCTGAATTGGCCGATGTGTTTTATAAATTTGGCYCATTACATGTTAATCTTKAAATAATAGGCATTTAATAAGTGTGAAGCAGAAAGTGCATATCTGACAAAAATGTGTAATAAATATATAGAGTAAAACAATGCCTTCCAATATGGAGAAAGTTATCATGTTTGTTTTTAAACCTTACAATAGGGGTAAAAGCAGAACATTGTTTGAGAGTGATCCGTGTGTATTAGCAGTAGTGAATGAGGGCTGTCAGTGGGGCTTTCCCATGGTACTGTTACTTGCCCTCACTGCTGTACCCAGGGAGGAGGAAGCTAGGGGGTCCTGGGGCATGACCCCCGTGGGAGATTTGTTTTGTAAAAGCAGCTGTTAGTTGGTCAATTCTGAGCATTCCTGGGAGGCTTAGGCCTATGACCGGGGTGGAATTAAAATAAAATCACAGGTTATTGGCGGATGCGATGGATTGCGACGCAGCCCATAAAAAAAAAAAAACATATCTCCAGTTTAAACTGATGTATTTTGATGGGATTTTTAAAAATTAAGCCAACTACATTTCTGCAGGGGCACGGACATCGACTCTAGGGGGTTAAAACAGTTGCAGAGTTTAATGGCGGTGATAGGAGCAAACTGAGGATGGATCAACAACATTGTAGATATTCCACAATACTAACCTAATTGACAGAGTAAAAAGAAGGAAGCCTGTACAGAACTTTGTCTTGAATACAAAGCGTTATGTTTGGGGCAAATCCAACACAACACATCACTGAGCACCAAATCAAATCAAATCAATTTATATAGCCCTTCTTACATCAGCTGATATCTCAAAGTGCTGTACAGAAACCCAGCCTAAAACCCCAAACAGCAAGCAATGCAGGTGTAGAAGCACCACTCTTCATATTTTCAAGCGTGGTGGTGGTTGCATCATGTTATGGTTCTGCTTGTCATCGGCAAGGACTAGGGAGTTTTTTTTTTATGAAAAGAAATGGAATAGAGCTAAGCACAGGCAAAATCCTAGAGGAAAACTTGGTTCAGTCTGCTTTCCAATAGACACTGGGAGGCCAAATATACACTAGA
Source organism: Salvelinus sp. IW2-2015 (assembly GCF_002910315.2). Lineage (NCBI taxonomy): Eukaryota > Metazoa > Chordata > Actinopteri > Salmoniformes > Salmonidae > Salvelinus > Salvelinus sp. IW2-2015. The sequence continues at coordinate 14,721,448 of NC_036858.1, forward strand.
GTTGCTTACCAAGATGACATTGAATGTTCCCAAGTGACCTAGTTACAATTTTGACTTAAAATCGGTTTAAGATCTATGGCAAGATTTGAAAATGGTTGTCTAGCAATGATCAACAACCAACTTGTCAGAGCTTGAACATGATTATTTTTAAAAATGTGTAAATATTGTACAATCCAGGTGTGCAAATCTCTTAGACTTACCCAATAAATATTCACAGCTGTAATCACTACCAAAGGTGATTCTTGTTAGAGTTTTTCTTCCACTTTGACAAAGCAGACTKGATCTAGATCGTTGACAGAAAATGACAATTAAATCTCTGATTCAGAGCGGTTGGGTTAAATGCGGAATACACATMTCGGTTGAATGCATTCAGTTGTGCAACTGACTAGGTATCCCCTTTCCCTATTTTAATCCCACTTTGTAACTTTGTTTCCTGAAATTCATGACATCTTTAAGGTAGGCTATTTCATGATACAGAATTAAATAGGGGGGAAATAAAGTTGACTATTTTCACAAATGTTATTCCCCTAATAAATATGTTATAATATTGTAATTTATTTGAACTATCAAGTATCAATTTAGTTAAACATCTTATTTTTTCAGAAKGTGATTAGCTCAATTGATAGCGAGAGTCACAGAGATTACTTCCCAAGCAGTGTTCTTCATTTTTTTTACTCCTCGACAATAGAAGAACGTAGCTCAGCCTGTGAATATTATAGAGACGACCCAAAGATATCCCCATGTGCATCAGAAGCATATCTTCCTTGTGAAAGCTTGATTCTAGCCTAAAGCATTGCAGACTTAAGCGTCATTATAGATCCCTGTATATAACCAGGATACATTTTCCCCCTTCAAAATCTTAAACTAACAAGAGGTATGGCATTTCTTTCACAAGGTGTGTAATTCGAGCCCTGAGCATAGATCATTTGATAAACAGACACAGACAAGGCCAGCCAACCAGGCAGACAAACAAGGCCAGCCAACCAGCCAGACAGTATTTAACATTGTTACCTATTATTGTATGTTTTGTCTTCTATGTAGATGGTGGGCATCGGGACCGCTGAGGTCAACCTGGACAAGTTCCAACACAGTTTTTGCAGTATGCTGGGGATGGACGAGGACAGCTGGGGACTTTCCTACACAGGTGAGGAAGTGACCCATAAATGTTATGAATAGGCATGCCTTATGGATATGACAGGTAGGATATGGATATGACAGATATGATAGGTTCACCTTTATACATAGTAATTCACTAATTTGCCTCCGGTTATTATTCATTTCCTATTCAAGGTATGCTTCAGCACAAAGGGGACAAGGTGAATTTCTCGTCCCGTTTTGGCCAAGGCTCCATCATAGGGCTGCACTTTGACACGTGGCATGGAACCCTTACCTTCTATAAGAACCGCCGCTGTATAGGTGAGTGACACCTTGATTCAAACTATACTGAACAAAAATATAAACACAACATATAAACGGTTGGCCCCATGTTTCATGATTTTAAAATAAAAGATCCCTGAAATTTTCCATACGCACAAATTTGTTTACATCCCAGTTAGTGAGCATTTCTCCTTTGCCAAGATAATCCATCCACCAGACAGGTGTGGCATATCAAGAAGCTGACTAAACAGCATGATCATTACACAGGTGCATCTTGTGCTGTGGAGAATAAAAGGCCACTCTAAAATGTGCAGTTTTGTCACACGACACATTGCCACAGATGTCTCAAGTTGAGGGAGCGTGCAATTGGACTGTCCAACCGGCCTCACAACCGCAGACCACATGTAAACACGCCAGCTCAGGACCTCCACATCCTGTTTCTTTACCTGCGGGATGGTCTGAGACCAGCCACGCAGACAGCTGAGGAAACTGTGGGTTTGCACAACCAAAGAATTTCTGCACAAACTGTCAGAAACCGTCTCAGGGAAGCTCATCTGAGTGCTTGTCGTTCTCACCAGGGTGAGAACAGAGTGCCCCATGGTGGCGGTGGGGTTATGGTATAGGCAGGCATAAGCTATGGACAATGAACACAACCTAATTTTATCGAGGGCAATTTGAATGCACAGAGATACCATGACGAGATCCCGAGGCCCATTGTCGTGCCATTCTTCCGCCACCATCACCTCAAGTTTCATGGCCTGCATACTCACCAGACATGTCACCCATTGAACAGGTTTGGGATGCTCTGGATCTTCGTGTACAATAGCGTGTTCCAGTTCCCGCAAACATCCAGCAACTTCGCACAGCCATTGAAGAGGAGTGGGACAACAATCCATAGGCCACAATCAACAGCCTGATCAACTCTATGCGAAGGAGATGTCATGCTGCATGAGGCAAATGGTGGTCACACCAGATGCTGACTGGTTTTCTGATTCACGCTCCTACTTATTCCCAATCATGTGAAATCCATAGATTAAGGCCTAATGAATTCATTTCAATTGACTGATTTCCTTTTATGAACAGTATAGTTTTGTTCAGTTTAGATTGTTCAGAGTGCTGACGTATCCTACCTCAACTGTAAGGGTAACATTTGCTCTAGATTTACATGTGACCATGTGCCTAATGTCTCGGTCTCTTCCCTTCTTCCTGTTCCTCAGGTGTGGCCACCACCAGGCTGCAGAATAAGAAGTTCTACCCTATGGTGTGCTCCACTGCAGCCAAGAGCAGTATGAAGGTGATCCGGGCCTGCTACACGCCCACCTCCCTGCAGTACCTCTCTTGCTCTCGCTTGCGCCAGCAGCGGCCCGACTGCCCTGACATCCTGAACGTGCTGCCCCTTCCCCAGGGCCTGCGCCACCTCCTCCACAACCAGCTGGGCTGGGTGTTCACACTCAACAACGACGCCCCCGAGCAGTCTGAGGACTTGATGGAGGACTTGAATGAAGACTTCGTTGATGACTTTTCAGTGGAGTTGCCTGATGACTTGCCTGAGGAGCCTAGTCCATGCCCGAGCCCCTGTCTCAGCCAGGTGTCCACCCTAAGTGCCTGCTCCTTCCCTAGCCCTGTACCCAACCATGCCAATGCCCCTGCCTCCTCTCACTCAGTTCCCAGCCCTGCCTCTCCCTGTGCCCCTGCCTGCCCACCCTTCCAGGGAGCAACTCAGACAGTGAGGACATGACTTTTCTTTTTCAAATATCCACTCAGAAATGTTAGATCAAGTTGGCACTTTATCTATTCTGAACCTTTCTACAAATGCCATTACCATCTACTGGTGGAAAAGTCCACAAGAGTGAAAGAGTTTTATCTTAGCTCAGATTTCTAAGCACTTTAAGACTTTCTGAGTGGAATGCTCTCTCACCCTCGAGACAGTCCTTCCAAACTCTCCCCAGTTTGCCTGGCTGAAGGGAAGGGGAAGACAGCCACCCCGGATATCCACCACCCCGCTCGAGTCAGATGACTTAGTTCTAAATCTAATGTTATCTACTGTATGTACACTCCCTATACTGAATGATTGGATCCCTTGATAAAGATGAGCAAAAAAGACACTAAAATATAATACAAATACTGTGCTATATTGTATGCAACATTTATTTATTTTTTACAATATTATTTTATACTAATACTTTTGCTCAGAGAAAGAGATTTTATTTAACAAGTATTAAAAAAAATCTCTAAACGATAGCGGTCAAAATGATTGGATCCCGTTTTCCATGCAGAATCTTTCCAGATCCTTGATATCCTTCGTCTGCACTTATGGACTGCCCTCTTCAATTCAAACCACAGGTTTTCAAAGAGGTTCAATTCCGGAGACTGAGATGGCCATTGAAAAATGCGTGCTTGGGGTTATTGTCTTGCTGGAAGACCCACTTGCAGCCAAGTTTCAGCCTCCTGGCATAGGGAGACAGTTTTTTTTCACTAAAATGTCCTGGTACTTGGTCAAGTTCATGATGCTGTTGACCTTAACAAGAACTCCAGGACCAGTGGATGCAAAATGGCTCCATAACAAAGATCCACCACCATATTTTACAGTAGGGATGAGGTATTTTCTGCATATGCATTGTTCTTTTGAAAATCAAACCCACTGCTATTGTGCGTGGCCAAAGACCTCTATTTTTGTGTCAGCTGACCATATAGCACCGGTTCCAATCCAAGTGCCAATGCCATTTAGCTAAATCCAGGAGGTGTTATGGTCAGATGACATGGAAATAGGTATTTGGCCACACACACCAATGGTGGGTTTGGCCTTCGGAAGAACAATGCATAGAATTAAATTTCCTACGTGCAATTAACATTATCTAAATGTTTTTAGAATACGCCATGGTGGTCATGTTCTTGTGTTCTCTAATAGGGCTTTGCTCTCCATGTTTCTGATATTTTGCAGTTTATCAATTTATCTGATTCATGCTTTACTTATAGTAGCTAGATTTGAATGTATTTTTCTGTGATAGTCACCATGTGACGTGTCCTGCAGTAAGATGTTTTTCTTTTCTTGCCAATTTGTATAACCTTTCTTGCTGAACGCAAATGAATAGTAAAAAATAAATGTAAAACAAACATCTTGTGTATTAAACATTTAATCATAATTGATTAATTTTTCATCTACAGTTATCTATTGCCATTCTCTCTTAAATATACAAAGTGCTACAGTACTATACTTCACTCATTTTGATGATCACCCCATGTGCAACCAATGCCATAACTTTAACTTATGTAAACGTAAAAGTTCTGCATGTATCCAAGTGCTTAGAAAAGTTGTACACCCAAACTGACCCCAGGCACTTAGAATGATCAATTCTCTCAGGTCCACCTAAGGTTACAGATGGAGTTCCACAGGGTTTGGTCCTTGGGCCATTATTGTTCTGATATGCTCCATCCAGCCCATCAAATCGCAAGAGATATTACTAATATGCTGATACCTAGACCTACACAACATGCCAAAGGGACAATTAGGAATTCATTAGGTATCAATTAGTTAGTGACGCCAGAATGGTCAACTAGTCCAGGACCAGCTGGGGGTTTTGAGCTGTGAGGGAACGGTAGACTCTGGCTGAGATTTCAGGTCCGATGCGTCTCTCCTTCCCTCCAGTCTTCACTAGTAGGCCTGCCAACAGCCCCCTCTTCTCTTCCTCAGACTCTAAGCAACTGTAGGCCTGAAGGTACAACATTAAACAAGTAAACTATCCACATCAGACCTGTGTCAAATATAGATTGACATACAGTATAAAAGTGTGTATTTAATCTATGCAGTTTGTTGAAATCATGTCAGTGATGTGGCCATGTCATACGCCAAACAATTTTCAACCTGACCACAAAGAAAACCCATAACTTCTGGTCATCTACTGTACCAACCTCCTATATATTTTTTTTTGCCCTTATATGCAATGAAAGTCAACCCATTATATAAGAGCCATATAAATGATTGGTAACGCTAAACAAAGCCTGCAGGTATAGGCCATTGTGGTACATTTATAATGAATTGGAGGACTTAACGTAAGCATTTATGACCACCACACAATGTCTTATTATATGTCATAATGATCCTGACTAAACAGACACGTAGATCGACTCCTACCTGCAGTAGTATCTGCGGTGAGGGGTAGGCTGTGGTCAAAGTGGAGGCCACTGCAGGGCTGACCCTGTTGAGCTGTGTGATCTGCCTGCTCCACACCTCGCCCAGCCCAGCCCCATCCCGCTCCACACGCACCCCACTGGCCCATGAGCCATCCACACAGAACGGCAACTCGCACCGCTCCGTCAGCAGCCTGCAGTGGCGTGGACAGGCGTGACCACAGTTTAAAGATTGTGCTCTACAGCAATGGACTGCTCACCAAGCCTCGTCAACCCTGGACAGCTACAGGGTTTGCAGGATTAAGTTTCAGCCTAGCTCAAACACACATTAGAATCTAAATCATGAAGTCGATCGGTATCTCAGGTTTGGTACTGCTGGGCAGGAGCAAAAGCCTGCATGCTTTGTAGTTTCCCACTGTATCCAGCACAAAAGTTGGTTACCAGACTTAGTGTTTAATCACAGTAAAGAAAGTAAGCTAGCGGTGCTCAAAGCCTATCCTCATGGCATGGCAGTAAATTAATTCCAACTGATAAGATTCCTAAGTTGAATAATTCTTAATGATGTGGAATATTAAGAGTTTCACTGGGTTCATACTTGTAGGGCCGTTTGGACAGGGCCTTGGTGACGGCACACACGTGGTCTGTGACATCCTGCCAGCTGTCCAGGAACACCACAGTTATGTTCCGGTACAGTTGCAGAAAAACCAATACCTGAGGACAGATGAAGACAAGTTAGGAAAACCATCGCGCTCCATGACACGATGGGTAGGAACCGTTCGAGGAGCTTAGTTCAAAAAGCAGCTTGAAATGGTTCATTTTTGCACTACACTGGAAATGGAAAAACCAGCCGCTGCATGTATTGAGGAGAGAAGAGAGATTGTATAGTATATCAGAAAGAGACCTTACCTCCTCAATGTCCAGATCCTCCATTCCCAACTGAGATCTTTGGCTCAACTCATGTACATCCCATGTCCCAGTCCTGGTGACAGACCAACATATACATCCAGCCTCTTCTCATACAGGGTGTCTCAAATGACCAAGGTTCAGAGACACATTCTTAAAACAGATCTTATACTAACCAGCTATTTGCGTTGGATCCCATCACTAAAACAGTAACCACCATCTTGGCATCTCGGTTGAGGCACTCTGACAAAAGCTTGAAGAAAGACTCCACTTCCGATTCCTCCCCATTGCCATGCAGTGTCTGGGTGAACAGAAAAATATGAACGTTCGCATTGCACACTGGTGGAGACACCAGGGAATTTGTTGAGGTTTAAAGGGCTCTCACCTGTTTGACTGAGACCACCATGCCCATGAAGTCAGTCAGACCCAACACCAGCAGAACCTGCTCCTCCTCCAGTGGTCCACTGCTGTCTTTCTCCTGACAACACCAAGACATTATCTAGTCAACCTGAGGGGCCGAGAGGGTCATGCAGTCGGGACCGACACAACAAGCCCAGTGTTGTGGTGCTAGCATTGTCTGTGGTGATGGTACGTTACCGGCGGAAGATCTCTGGTCCAAGTGATGCTGTGAGGGAGCTGCTGTGTCTCAATGCTACTCCTCCACTCAACTGCAGACAGAGTTCCCAGCAACACATCCGATCCATCATCCTGCAGTAGAGCTGGGGAGTGGAAACACACATTAAAAATGTCCACCATAGTTGTGTTGGTGGTCCTCTGATGTCACATCTTATTTACAGTGTGCCTTTGACACGGAGGAGGCTGGTGGGAGGAGCTATAGGAGGACAGGCTCATTGTAATGGCTGGAATTACATACATGGATCGGTATCAAACATGGAAACCACGTTTGACTCAATTCCACTCGTTCCATTCCAGCCGTTACATGACCTGTCCTCCTATAGCGCCGCCCACCAGACGCCTCTGCTTTAACACCATCTGAACCCCTTCCATCTACATTCACAAAGAACCAATTACCTGGATCAATACAGACAGTCAGACACTTCAAACAGTTCTCAGGTCTGAGGCTCTTTTGACGTTCTGCAGCTTCTTTTCTCCTCTGTTGATCTTCTCGTCTCTCCTCTTTCTCTTCAGCCCTCACCCTCTTGAGTTTCTCTCTGGCCTCCTTCCTCTCCTCAACTCTCTGTCTGTCTGTCTGTATCTCCTCTTTTGTTCGGCGTTTTTTCCCCGGACTTGCGGTACCGGACCTAGCGGGTCGTGGAGCCACCAATGTGTCACTTGGTTCGGTTATGGCTGTTGACTTGCAATCTGTGTTGTAGTCTTTGTTGCCCTGTTCGAGACTGTCAGTAGGACTATTGGCCGTCGCTGTTTCATTGTTATCGTCACCCTGATCGGTAAATGCAACGCATTTGATTGAAGGTTTAGTTTCAGCATCGCTTTCGCCCTCAGATTCAGATATCTCCCATGTTTTGGCTCTTTTCAATACAGACATATTTCTACCCAAGACAAAATAATGGAATGCCTTTTCATAACGGAATGCAATATTACACAAACCAAACCTAAGACAGCAGAAGAAACCTAGCAATAACGGAATTACACCAGCCGCAGTTTGAACTTCACCGTTTTCAAACTGGTTACATTTATAATGCGGGTTGCAGCTTCTGGCAACGATGTATCACCTTCTGGACGGAGTGATACGAGGGACAAACATCAAATCGTTCTTCGTAATTCAATGCCCTCATTTGTAGTCAGCCGTAATATCTCAAATCATGATGGCCAACTGACTGTCAGTCAGAGGAGGCTGGTGGGCAGAGCTACAGGAGAACGGGCTCATTGTAACGGCTAGAATGGAATAATGGAAGGGTTGGAGTCAAACATGTGTTTTCCATATGTTTGATGTATTTGATACCATTTATTTATTCCATCCTAACCATTACAATGAACCCGTCCTCCTATAGCTCTTCCAACCAGCCTCCTCTGCTGTCAGTATTTAACATTCTATTTCTAATGGTTAATCCTACAGCTATACTGCACGTGTGTGTAGGTGTGCGTGTGCGAGACCTGAACCATCATTGGATTAGAATTCTTTAACTGGAACAGCAGATGGTGGACAGGCTGGCAGAGACACGTCAACTGTCATGATCCTTGCCTTAGCTTGTACAGAACAGTACACTTGAGGCATGTTGTTCATAGACCAACTGTCTCTCACAGGTATTTCCTGATTGGATTGTATGAATGATGTCTCAAAACCACATCTCTCTCTCACACACACACTGTATAAATAGCATTATAAACTGGGTGGTTCGAGCCCTGAATGCTGATTGGCTGAAAGTCGTGTTATATCAGACCGTCTACCACAGGTATGACAAAACATTTATTTGTACTGCTCTAATTACTTTGGTTACCAGTTTATAATAGCAATAAAGCACTTCGGGTGTTTGTGGTATATCCTCCTGAAAAGTGTTTGGGTTGAAAAAAAACATGTTACCAAGATGTTTTATTATTGTTATTTATCTGTAAGTGCAAAATTGCCCTCTGTAGTGGTCATTAGGAAGTAAATATGAAAAGATTTACATTACAGTAGGTGAAAAACATAGTTGTGGCATCCGGGTGTCCACTACAGAGGACATTTCTTGATAAGCTCTACTTTTGCCTATTATTTAATGTGAACAAATTATTACACAGTTCTGATAACTCACTTAACTATTCCTGAGCTATTCACTTTCTAGAAACAATTTGAATATCAAACTTACAAAAATTATAATGAATAATTACACACACATTTTTTAAAGAATGTGATATCATTGAAAATCCCAGAATGTCCTCTCAGAAGAACAACAGGACTTAATACAGTGGCTTGTATGACCTCGGCGTTAATGGACCAAGAACTGATGTCCACTAGGCACTCTGCGTTGCGTCATGCTAAGAACAGCCCTTGGTCGTGGTATATTAGCCATATATCACACCTCCGCGGGGCTTATTGCTTAAATACAACATTATAATAACACAAAACTATATAACCTCTTGATTGGGCATTATTGCTTAAATACAACATTAGAATAACACAATTATAAAACCCCAAACTTGGGAACTTGGGCATCTTTCTAGAGCTCCGACTTTCCGATCTGAAATTCACCGACGCCATGATTTTACCTCGTATTTTTCCGAGTTCCCAGTTGTTTTGAACGCGGCATAAGATACTATCCCTAGTTATTTGACAGGAGCTGGGGATCCAATCCAGACGAGGAACTGTGTCAGCAAGGAAGTGACGATGGCGCACGAGGGCAGTGGAAGTTCTTGCCATTACACCTCGAGCCCTTGCGAGCGTTCAGCGACTTGTAAAGCATCCGTGTATTCGAAAAGTGTCTCATAATCTATCCATATACTTTAAAGAGCGCGCAATCGGCGTAGTTGCAGCTTGGAATACGGCGATTTATTGAATAACCCGTTCGGTTTTCCCGACCGACATAAACAGAAAACAAATGGGTATTTACGTTTAGGCTACTTTAGTATTGTGGACCTCGTTTTAGCTTACTATGGCGCAGCCGGCAGAGAAAGGTATGGGGCCCAAGGTATTCTGTTAAATGTTTTTATGTGGATAAAGGGAGATCATCAAATTCAGAGATCCATTGCCAAGAAACCCCTCTTGAATTGTGCAAGATCACAAATTCTTCTTGTAATTGCTTAGTTGGCAAACCTGGCTCACTGCAAACTCCACAAATGTCTTCTGTTTATATTTATTATGGTTATTTATAACATTTAATTAGTTATTGAATATTCACTATGTTGGCCAAATCTATAAAGTGCAGTGGTCGTGTTGTTGGTCCTATAGCTCACACGTTGTGCAAGCTTTTGTTTCCAGCCCAGCATTAACTCAAATGATTCAACAAATTAACTGCTCATCAAAACCCTCATTAACTGACTGAAGTGTGATAGTGCTGGGCTGGAACAAAAGCCTACACACCCTGTAGGTTTCCAGGACCAGGGTTGCTGACCACTGGCATTTAGCAGCAACGTTTTGTGACATGGCTGTTAGTCACATGTCATGCATCACACTGTCTCCTCACAGCATACTACCGCTTTCTGGTATTGTTCTTCAACTGTCTGCTCACGTTTGGCTCCTACTTCTGCTTCGACATCCCTAGTGTCCTCCAGGACCAGTTCCAAGGGGTGAGTCGCAGGAGTAGCCTATATATAGGCCTTTACACAATGAGAGTAAAGTAGCCTTGTCACTCACACTGAATGCACTCATTTCACCACAGAGCTTAACTAATAATTCTACACATTGACCCTCCTTAATTACACGCTTTGTGATGGAATCATGAATTACACCGTGTCTAACGCACGAGGCAGAATCGGGTTGATAACAAATCACTGTTCATTTTCCCCCTGCACAAAGAATTTGACGTGTGCCAATACAACAGTGATCAATGGGACAGTGGACTGTGTGGAGGGACTGGGGATGACGCCTCAGGAGTATAATCTGCTCTATGCCATCTATGCCTGGACGTAAGTGTAAACAACCCCTATATATTCATGAAATGATTAACTATAGGCCCAATATCTAACTCTTTTCTCTCTGTCAACAGTAATGCAGTGGTGGTTATAATGGCTGGGTTCCTTATTGACAAACTAGGCAACCGCTGTAAGTTGATATTGTCTGCTCTACTGCACTAAACTGAGATTCAAAACTCTGACATTTTTAATCATTGAACTCACATTGATTGATATACTGGATCGACCCATGTTTTTATTCTCTGGTGTATGGTGCGGAATGTTCTGTTGGTTCTCCTAATGCTCTCTCTGTCTCTGTCTCTCTGTGTGTGTAGTTGGTGTCTTCCTCTTCTCCTTCCTGTGTGTGCTGGGGTCAGCCATCTTTGCTCTGGGTTCTCACTTCAAAGGAACAGCCTACCTGCTCCCTCTCATGCTCACCGGCCGTTTGCTGTTTGGCTCTGGCAATGGATCACTCACCAGTAAGGCCACCTTTAATATCTGATTCACACGATAGGCTGTCCTGGTTACGCATCCACCATAGTTTCTGGAACCGTGCTGGAAAGAACAATGTGAAAAGAAAATGTACGACCCAGGCCAAGCACAGTACGGAATGAGGCAATATACTGCTACGGGCCGAGTTCCAATACTTTCAAAGTCATCCTTCCTGCATTTGAGAACTAAGCACCCTATCCCTCCCCCTCAGTTGTCCAGAACCGGATTACAGCGTTCTGGTTCCGGGGGAAGGAACTGGCCCTGGCTTTTGGCCTGACCCTGGCCTTCTCCCGCCTGGGCTCCGTCCTCAACTTCTTCCTCACCCAGAGGTTCCAGGCCCAGTACGGCATGCAGTGGACCCTATGGGGAGGTAGGACATACAGCGGCTGCACTATATTTTACGGCACATAAATTACCTGGTAGTTATGTCGAAATGACATGGTAAAACGGTAATGGCACAATAATAACCTATGAGACTTTTGATTCCTAAGGATCCATTAAACAAGCAACGCAAGGCACTTTTTGGTATAAAGTATTTGGAAATTGTGTTGAAATGGGTATGAGAGAGTACCCATTGATACCACAATTTCTTAGTAAATACTAGTGGAAACAGTAGTACTACTGGAATACCAGGTAAATATACTAGTGGGAAAAGTACAGTAAATGAAAAGTTCTCAAATATAACTGTATAATAAAGCAGTAAAGCCAGACGAGGCTGTGATCAATCCTGAATTGTTCACAGCTAAGGTGTGTGTGTGTGTGTGTGTGTGTGTGTGTGTGTGTGTGTGTGTGTGTGTGTGTGTGTGTGTGTGTGTGTGTGTGTGTGTGTGTGTGTGTGT